>NC_000069.6:50283117-50583117 GCF_000001635.26 Mus musculus | reverse complement strand
TTTTCATGCTTTAGACCCCTCTGTTTTTGTTTTTTTTTAATCTTTTCTGCCATTCTCTTTAGTTGATAATAAGGCTCTGCAGGTAGTTGTAAAATTTCTATCACCTCTAAGATCTAAAATACTATTTCAAAGAAACAAAACCCCTTTTATTCTTTTTTATTATTCAGGTATGAATAATGCATGATCGCTGCAGCGACTAGGGCAACATCAACAACCATATCAGATGAGCCCGTTGCTCAGACGGAGCCAGCTCTGAGATCCCGGTAGGTGTCTCTGTGGACTTGATACATGATCATATTTTATTTAACTTTGGATCATTCATTTTCCATGGCAGAATATTAAAGAATGTGGTCTGGCAAATTTCTGTTCTTTGGTCTCAGGGGCCAGGGTGAATACTCAAATGAGTTTGTGTGAACGTTCCATTCAGTGTTGGATTACAGAAAGCATTTCTATTTCTCTTCCATTCCACTAATCACAGAAGAGGGAAGACTGCCATCTCCAATAAAGATCACTTGGGCTACCTATCTGAAATATTTGTTGCTGTTATTACTAACCACTTGGAAATGCCATATCTGTTTTTTAATTCTTCACCACATGCAGCATCATGGACGGCATCATGCCATTTGTTAAGCAGCTGTCTGTTGGGACTAAATGGTAACCAGCCAAAGGTTCAGGTCCTCTTTGGTGTGGGACTTGGTTGGAACAGAGAGACAAGACCCCTGATAAGGAACTCAATACACAGAGAACAGTATAGCAAAATCTGAAGAAGAAGAAGAAAAAAAAAGCAAAACTGATTAACGTTTTATTTCTACACAATATTTCTAAACATCACATACAATCTATTTGGAAGCAGATATTGACGCCCACATGGAAAGATGGAGTTCATGTTGATTAGGAATTTTGAGAATAAGCTAGAAAGTTGTGTAGTATTATTGTGCATGTATTATAGAATCAGGAAAAAAATATGTATCATTCAGTAACATCCACCTCGTGCCAGATATTGTGCATAACTACTGAGATATGATATACTGAAGTTCAAACATAAGTCTTGGCCCTCCTACACTTTATTTCCTAGTAATAGAGATGGAAAATAATGAGGTTAACAAAATGATATTTAGCAAATGAAAGTTTAAAAAACAGAGAAGAGAGATAGGGAACAATCCTATACAAAATTTGTTTTTAATTCCAGATAACCTACAAAAACAAACAAACAAACAAACAAAAAAACAAAAATAAAAACAAAACAAACAAAAAATCCGTGCTACTTGGGTGATTTTTGTCTAAAAATACTGTGAGAGATGAATTCATAGGTAAGGATAATTTCTGAGGTTCATTATATTCTCTTTCAAATGAGCAATAAAAAGTGAAGAAATGCCATAGAAAATTATCTGGAATCTTGTCACATCTAAGACACTTAAACTTCAGTTTTCAAACAAATACAAACACTGCTATTTGGCCCCTGTTGAAAGACAAGAGCTAGATTTCATCAGCCTTGGACTCATGTTTACTTCTTCCACTGTGTCAACAACCTCATGCAGGACTCAAAACACCCTGGACCAGTGGATGCTGGAGATGTATTTATTTTGTCAAAATGTCAGCATGAATTATTTTCATCTTGTGACTGTGGATCTTGACCTTTGAACTCTGTCCTAGTTTCTCCCTATGACAACCATTCCTCAATTTTTCTCTACTATATTAGACAGAGTTGTAAGAAGTTTCCTTCTAGAGAATTGGTGTCTTGTGATGTGTGGATATTGAAGCACAAAACCAATTATTCTTTATCTATATTGTAAAGTATAATTTTTATACTATATTGTATAGTATAAGAGGAAAGGAATAATATAAATATTAGTTATTAGTGTATTGTCAACATGATGCCTCAATAGGTAAAAGTGCTGGTCATCAAGGCTGGACACCTAAGGTTGGTCCCCAGAGCTCACATAGTGGAAGGAGAGAACTGATTCCTTTAAGTTGTCCTCTGACCTGCACACACACATACACACACACACACACACACACACACACACACACACACACACACACACACACATACACACACACTTGACACGACATATGCCAACCCCACCTCCCCAACAAGATAAATGAATAAAAGCAAGAAATAACAAGACTTGCAAAGAAATATTAAAGTGAAGAAGGAATAATAAGAAAGCAGAAGATGGTCTTGTCTGGCCGTTTATCTTTGAGTAGATCAATCCCAATTTAAGCAGAGAAACAAGATCAGTGAGATGCTACAGTTTGATAGATAGATGATAGATAGAGGGACAAGAGATAAAGATATGACAGATTGTAGACAGGCAGATATTAAGTGGATGATAAGTATTAAAGTAGATAGGTAGTTAGGTGAGTGGATCAATGAGGTGTAGCTACTTGGGGATGAGAAGTGAGAAAGGGTAGGAAAGAAGAAGAGATGGAGGAAGATAGATCAAAAAGGCTTGCAGTCCACACTGTGAGACCTGGTTGAGTGAGTCCATGAAGAGTGATAGGAGAGAGACTCATCAGCCAGATCAAGCATCTTCACTCGTGTCAGTGAAAGCTATCCACAGGGAGAGTTTCCTCTCGTTGCCTGAAACTCAGCTTTGCTCTTTAATTCTTCCTGCCACTCAGATCATGCCTACCTGGATTATGAGAGATAAACTACCTAACCTGAACGCTGCCTGGTGAGGGGCTTCTATTTGTCTACAGAACGCCTTCAAAGCAATACTTGGGTTTGTGTTTGACTGAGTAACTTTGGACTTCAGTCCAGCATGGCCTACATTGACACACTGAGAACAAAGCAGAATCAGAAAGTTCACAAGATGGATTTGAGTTTTGAGAATCCTTATTGAAACATGTACAGCAAACCCTTAAAATATTTCACTCTCCTTTTAAAGCTTTGAACTTAAACATACCTTTAGTGTTTCAATGTGCTGTGTGCTTGTGTGTTTCAGCAGCTCACACATGTAGATAGGCACTGTATTCAGTCCTAGTAGATATGATCTGTCAAAACTAGTCCATAGAGTTCTTTGGGTATCCTTGGGTCGGGAGTTGTCATCTGACCCAGCTTTAGCCAGAGCAATACTAATTATTCCTATAAAATAGAAGCTTGGTAGAGGAAATCACTTTTACTTTAGTTTGGCTTCTTGCTTTGGAAGCCTAAGCTTATTCTGTAGGTTGGAGGCTGTGCAGCCCACATGAGATGGGAACAGAGCACTGCAAACATGGTGTTGATTGTGGAGTGTCCCGATGATGCCCTTTAGCCTCTGAGCTAACACCCCACCCATATTTAATGTGCAGACTTCGAGAGTATAAGCCACATTGTAGCAGCAGAGACTAAAGAAGTACTCAAACAAAACCAACCGAAAACGAAAACCAAACCCCAGAAAGGTAAAAAAAAATGATAAGGAGGATGTCTAGGGGACACAAGACCCCAATAAAAGACCTGTGAATGACCAATATTTGAACAACAAAGTAGCAGAATAGACCACCCTTCCATTAGATCCTGCAGCTACTGCTCCATAATTACCTACAGAGTAAAAGAAAAGAAGTTAGGCAAGAAGCAGGGAAGAATGCAAATGCCCACTGAGTGAGTTTAACCACTCACTGTCCTTAAAGCCAAGACCTGATCTCAGCTATCCTGTAATGATCGATTTGGTCATTATTTTTTTTAAATATAAAACACTGTTTTAAAATAAATTAAAAAATGATGTGATAGAAAATAGAAAATGAGGAAAATAGTAAACACAGATAAAAATTATGAATTATTTATTTGCTAAAAAACACTTCACTAGAAAAATCGAATTTTATTTGTATCATAGTAAGATAAGCTAAAAAGCCACTGAATCCTAACCAATAGTCCTAGAGTCTGCTCCAGATCAAGAGCTCCAGCATCTCTGAGTCAGAGCCCACAGCTCTCCACTGCTTCTTCCTCCTTACCTCTAAGCATCAAGCATAAATAGCTCATTCTTGAGTTTTGAACTTTAGCCCTTGCCTTTTGACCTTAACCTGGATAGTGAGCATCCTCCTGCCTCATGTTAACACATTGTCCTTCCCAGTCTCTCCCATCACTCTCCCCTCAGCTGTAGTGCAGCCATGTTAGCCACTTTTGATTTGATACTTGTATTTATGATGTATAAGTGTGATGCATGGCTAAGCCACCTAGGTCACTAGAACCACCACATTTGCCTTCTTGTACTCCTTGCTTTGTGTTGACTATACTATCTACCTCCGTTGTTTACTTGTTCTTATGGCCTTCACAACGTGGTTAGGCACGTTATCCTCCTCCAACTCAGAACAGGAGCTGCCTAAGCCTGTGCACAGAATGACACACTGTTACATATATGTCATATTATCTTTGAAATATAAACTTCTTTGTTTGAATTGACTATATTTAATTTCATTTTTTTCTTTATTATTTACCTGGATTTCCTGAAATATGGTGTACTATCAGTAGCCGGTTATGTCACCTGGAATATAATATTTTTAAAAGATTAATATGTATATACTATTGCTTAAATTAATGCATAACATACAAGTGTAGTTGAAGCTTAATTTTCCTTAGAGTAGTTAAGTACCTCAGTGATGCAAACGTTTGAAGTGTTTGTGATTAGCACACTTGTTATATCTGGGAGATTTTAGCATTTTAAAAATTCTGTGTTTGTCTTAAGTTTCACTATTGTGTAGTATAAGAAGTTCTTTAACATTTTTCATGTATTTGTTTTTGTTTTTTTTCTTTATTCTCTGGCTGTTGCTGTGCCCATTTTAATTTATAATATTTCCATTCAATACAAATATTATACACTTTTACTTTTTTCTGTGGCTATTAATTAAAGCTCTGGGCATGCTCTTACCCAGAGTTCATTTTCCCACTGGTTTTATTTAATTTTTTGTGTCCTCAGATGTCTAATGATCCTTGACATTCATTCAGCCCAACTTAGACTTCTGTACACTGGGGTGAGATACTCTGGAAGGTAAACAGATGGGCTTTCTACAGTCTTCTTCAGAACCTTCAAGTGTCAAATGTAGGGGTCTTTGGTTTTTGAATAGCTCAGAGGAACCCCTCCCCCAATCTTTGACATTCTGATAGGAATGCTGCTATAGGTTTGAATCTTGAATGTCCTCAAAGCTCCATTCTTGGTTCCCACCCTATAGAATCATCAGGAGGTGATAGAACATTTGAGAGGCGAGGCTTTCAGGAAATCAGGGTGTTGACTGGGGACAGACATTCTCTCTCTCTATATATAATTTTTATTAGGTATTTTATTCATTTACATTGCAAATGCTATCCCAAAAGTCCCCCATACCCTCCTCCACCCATTCTCCTACCCACCCACTCCCACTTCTTGGCCCTGGTGTTCCTCTGTACTGGGGCATATGAAGTTTGCAATAACAAGGGGCCTCTCTTACCAAAGATGGCCGACTAGGCCATCTTCTGCTACATATGCAGCTAGAGACACGAGCTCTGGGGGTACTGGTTAGTTCATATTGTTGTTCCTCCTATAGGGTTGCAGACCCCTTTAGCTCCTTGAGTACTTTCTCTAGCTCCTCCATTGGGGGCTCTGTGTTCCATCCCATAGCTGACTGTGAGCATCCACTTCTGTGTTTGCCAGGCTCTGCCATCGCCTCACAAGAGATAGCTATATCAGGGTCCTTTCAGCAAAATCTTGCTGGCCTATGCGATGGTGTCTGCGTTTGGAGGCTGATTATGGAATGGATCCCCGGGTGTGGCAGTCTCTAGATGGTCCATTCTTTCGTTTCAGCTTCAAACTTTGTCTCTGTAACTCCTACCATGAGTGTTTTGTTCCCAATTTTAAGAAGGGGCAAAGTGACCACACTTTGGTCTTCGTTCTTCTTGAGTTTCATGTGTTTTGCAACTTGTAACTTGGTTATTCTAAGTTTCTGGGTTAATATCCACTTATCAGTGAGAACATATCATGTAAATTCTTTTGTGATTGGGTTACCTCACTCAGGATGGGATATTAAACTTGAGGACCATGTCTTTTTTTTTTTTTCTTGCTTCTCAGCTACTCATCCTGTTTTTCTGGCATGATGTGCTGTGATACTACAGACTCAGAGCAGCAGTGACAAGAGACCACAGAATGGAATTTTGACATCACCCAGAAGAAATGGTATATCCCTGTAATCCTTCCCTTGGGAAAGGTAGACAGGAGGCAGTATAAGATTCTGCCTTATTTATAATAGCCAGAAGCTGGAAAGAACCCAGATGTCCTTCAGCAGAGGAATGGATACAGAAAATGTGGTACATTTACACAATGGAGTACTACTCAGCTATTAAAAACAATGAATTTATGAAATTCGTAGGCAAATGGATGGAACTAGAAAATATCATCCTGAGTGAGGTAACCCAATCACAAAGGAAGAAACATGGTAAGCACTTACTGATAGATGGATATTAGTTCAGAATTTTGGAATATTCAAGATACAATTCACAGACCACATGAAGCTCAAGAAGAAGGAAGACCAAAGTGTGGATACTTTGGTCCTTCTTAGAATGGGGAACAAAATACCCATGGAAGGAGTAACAGAGACAAAGTATGGAGCAGAGACTGAAGGAAAGGCCATCCAGAGACTGCCCCACCTGGGGATCCATCCCATATACAGTTACCAAACCCAGACACTATTGTAGATGCCAACAAGTGCTTGTTGACAGGAGCCTGATATAGCTGTCTCCTGAGAGGCCCTACCAGTGCCTGACAAATACAGAGGTGAATGCCCTAAGGGCTCTCAATGGAGGAGATAGAGAATGAACCCAAGGAGCTGAAGGGATTTGCAGCCCCATAGGAGGACCAACAGCATGAACCAACTAGTACCCCCAGAGCTCCCAGGGACTAAACCACCAACCAAAGAGTACACATGGCTCTTGCTGCATATGTAGCAGAGCATGGCCTTGTTAGATATCCGTGGGAGGAGAGGCTCTTGGTCCTGTGAAGGCTCTATGCCCCAGAGTAGGGGAACCCCAGGACAGGGAAGTGGGAGTGGTGGGTCGGTGAGCAGGGGGAGGGGGATAGGATAGGGGGTTTTTGGAGGGGAAACCAGGAAAGGGGATAACATTTAAAATAGAGTATCTAATAAAAAAAGATTCTGCCTCAGTAAACACAAAGCCAGAGCCAATCTGAAAACCAGGAGCTGGGGAGATGGCTCAGGATTTGACATACAAGAATGAGGACCTAGGTTTGGATCTCCAGAGCCTATGCAAAAAGCAAGGCCCTTCAGAAGTCACATCTATAGCCAAGTGCTGGAGAGGGGAGTGGTGAGATAGTTGAGATTGAGGAGTGGATCCCTAATGGTAACTGGCCAGCCAGCCCAATAGGCTCCGGGGTTAGTGAGAGACTCTCAACAATAGCAACAACAATCAAGCTAACAGGTGGGAATGGCTGCAGGGGACACTGGGCATGGAACTCTGATTTTTACATGAATGTAAATACTTCAAAACATACATCTGCAGGCACACACCTGTAGTGACTTTCCCTCTCCTCTCCTCCCCCAGAATAAAATCAAGCAAAACCACAAAACAAAATCAAAGGCAACAATAAATCTTTCTTTCTTTGATCTTGATTATCTCGGATGATTTGTCCCAAAAGTACAAAGCTCACTGATTCAAGTGCATGCCCATTGCTCCTGTCTGTGAGCCTATTGGGGAACTGGGGTCTCTTTCTCATGTCTCAGATTTCAGGGTGGGTTCCATGTGTGAGTCTTGGTGTGTAAGACCTCACAGAGACTAGAACTCACTTTTCCAGAGAGCAGGCCCCTTCTTGTTGAGGTAGAGAATGACAAGCAGTAAAATTGATGCTAGAAAAGGCTCATGACATAGATCCATGATGTCTTCTACAAACTCCTGAGGGCTAGAGTTGTTTGAGAATTGGAATTAATTTGTAGATTCTAAAATATAATAAAGTATGTAATTGATATATGACCTAATACACCTGTAGTATTTTTCATAATTAAATACATTGATTGTTTTCCTGGTTGGAACATGAATAGTCTTACTAAGAGAAGACTAATAACAATTAAAATTAGCCCTATATACTTTAGATCTTGTTTTGATAGCAAATAAATTTGGAGAAAGTAAAATTTGGCCACAAAAAAAAATGTGTCTAAAATAATTTTACTTTTCAGAAAATTTGCATTTGGAGGTATTAGAAGGGGGTGGGGGAAGGTGGGAGGGGGTGACTGGGAGGGGGTTCGTGACTAGGATGTAAAGAGAATAAGTAAAGAAATAAAATTAGAAAAAGAAAGGGATTATTAAATTTTGAAGGCTCTGTTCCCTAGCTTTTAAAAAATGTTTTAGTATGGATTAATTGACAGATTTTAAATAATGACTTTGTGTGTGTGTGTGTGTGTGTGTGTGTGTGTGTGTGTGTGTGTGTGTGCGCGCGCGCGCGCGCGAATGGAATGGAAGCCAAAGGCATTTGATTCTCTGGAGCTTAAGTCATAAGCAGCTGTGAGCTTCCTGCTTTGCATGCTGGGTACTGCTTCTGGAGGAGCAGTAAGCACTCCTATCTACTGTCCAGCCCTATCTGTCTTCATCTTCTTGGCTTCTTGTTTTGTAAGCTCTGGGTTGTGGTTTTTGCTGTGTTATGTCCATCAGCTTCCCCTTCATGTATTTCTTTCTCTTGTATCTTCTTCCATAATGTGTGATTTGTATTGTTCCCTAGCCGTCTTAAGGGAGTTTTAAGAATATGCAGTGATTACTGGATGTATACAATCTGATTTTTTCTATCATGAAAGAAAATAAAGTTTTTAATATATCTATCTGTATCTGTATCTGTATATCTATCTATCTATCTATCTATCTATCTATCTATCTATCTATCTATCTATCTATCTATCTATCTATCTATCTGAGTGGAAAATTATTTCTAGGTTGTGATAGACCTGCCTAACTCTATTTTAAGATTAAAAATCATCTTGCTACGAAGTCAAAGTAAGTTAAGTCCTGTTTTCTGTAAAATTTGGGTTTGATCAGGTCTTGACCCATTTTCTGAAACTTGACATGTTCCACATCCTGTACCCTGACCTCGACCCTGATAAGATGTTCTGCTATCTTCCTTTGGGTTTGTTGTAAAAAGAGTAATTTCTTGCTTTTCCTTGAGTGTAGTTTCCCTCCTTGTATTGGCCTTTTAATTCTATTATATCTGGCTGGATTAGTGGAAAGATATTGTTTAAATTTGGTTTTGTCATGGCAGATCTTGGTTTCTCCATCTATGAGAGTTTTGTTGGGTATAGTAGCCTGGGTTGGCATTTTTGTTCTCTTAGGGTCTGTGTGACATCTGCTTAAGATCTTTGGGCTTTTAGGGTCTGTTGAAAAGTCTGGTATAACTCTGATAGGTCTGCCTTTATATGTTACTTGACCTCTTTACCTTACTGCTTTTAACATTCTTTTTTTGTTTAGTGCACTTGGTGTTTTGGTTATTATGTGATGGGAGGAGTTTCTCTTCTGGTCCAATGTGTTTGGTGTTCTGTAGACTTCTTGTATGTTGATGAGCATCTCTTTCTTTAGGTTAGGGAAGTTTTCTTCTATAATTTTGTTGAAGATGTTACTAACCCTTTGAGTTGGCAATCTTTGCTTTCTTCTATACCTATTATTCTTAGGTTTTATATTTTCATTGTGTCCCGACTTTCTTGAATGTTTTGAGTTAGGAGTTTTTTGCTTTTTGTATGTTTTTTTTAACTGTTGTGTCAATGTTTTCTATGGTATCTTCTATGCCTGAGATTCTCTCTTCTATCTCTTGTATTCTGTTGGTGATGCTTGCATCTGTGACTCCTGCTCTCTTTACTAGGTTTTCCATATCCAGGCTTGTCTCTCTTTGTGTTTTTTTTTAATGTTTCTATTTCTATTTATAGACCCTGGATAGTGTTGTTCAATTCCTTCACCTGTTTGATTGTATTTTCCTGTACTTTATGAGAGTAATTTATTTCCTCTGCAAGGGCTTCTACCTGTTTACCTATGTTATGAATTTCTTTTTTCTTTTCTTTTTTTTTAAATGGCATGCATGTATTTATTTTATTTATATAGGTACAGTGTAGCTGATTCAGAGACACCAGAAGAGAGCACCAAACCCCATTACAGATGGTTGTGAGCCACCATGTGGTTGCTGGGAATTGAACTCAGGACCTTTGGAAGAACAGTCAGTGTTCTTAATCACTGAGTCATCTCTCCAGTCACCCTGACTTTCTTTAAAAGAATTGTATTATGTCCATTTTAAAGTCCTCTATCATCTTCATGAAATGGGATTTTAGATCTGAATCTTGCTTTTCAGATATGTTGTAGTATCTAGGGCTTGCTTTGGTGGGATCACTGGGTTCTGATATTGCCAAGTCACATTGGTTTCTGTTGCTTATGTTCTTGTGCTTGCCTCTCACCATCTGGTTATCTCTGGTGGTAACTGGCCTTGCTGTCTCTGACTGCAGCCTGTGAGCCTGTTATCCTGACTGTGTCAGAACTCCTCGAGATCAAGCTGCCTCTGGGTATAGGCAGAGTGGGTGGAAAGCCAGTGCCCAGAGTCAGCTCCCCCAGGGCTCAGGTCAGATTTTGACTTTTTTTTACAATTTCTCTTGACAAAGTTGAGTACAGCCCTGAGACCTAGATAAAAATGGTGAGCTGAATTCTGTAATCAAGTCTCAGTTAATTAAGAAGAATGTTGGGCAAGTGGCAAAGGATAATCCTTTTTTAAGGTTTTATCCTGCAGTCTTTCAGCAATGCCTTCTCTATTTCAGACACACCCATAGGCTTGCCAGTACTAAAAGCTGTGGTGGGCTTTGCGTTCTGTTTACTACCTCTCTACTTTCCACTTTCAGATACTTCCACATCTTGACCTGTGACTACTGCTTTACAGAGCAAAGGGATGTGTAGTTCCTTATGTAACAAATGTAATCAGCCAAGGATTTATTATTGTGAGGAAATTTGGAGTTATTGCTGGATGGGAAGAATGTGGTTGAGAAATATCAGATGAGCATCAGTGGACACTGGCTACTACTGGAAGCTGAAATGCCCGGGAAGCAAGAAAGACACATACTCCCCTGAGGCTCCCAGAGGAACACAGCCCTGCCTATACCTTGACTTGATATGAAGCAATCTAGTTTGTGTCAATTGTTATGGCAGCCTTAGGAAACCAACTCTATGGCCATGTGGGAAGCCACATATGCCGTTGCAGGGTGGCGCTGGCCACCACGCATACATAGGCAGTAAAGTTTTTTTTGCCAAGATGAGGTTTTGAGAATTAACCAAAATTAACCAATCAGATGAGAGACAAGTTAACCAATCAGATGAGAGACAAGTTAACCAATCAGATGAGAGACAAGTTAACCAATCAGATGTGAGACATGCAAATGAGGTGGTAAGCATAACCCATGCATAACCAATCCAGGTGTGAGACACGCCTCTCCTAGGCCTATATAAGCAGCACCAGTTCTGGGCTTGGGGTCTCTTCGCCTCTGCAATCAAGCTCTCCCAATAAACGTGTGTGGAAGGATCCTGTTGCAGTGTCGTTCTTGCTGGTGAGTCAGGGCGCATGCAAGATGGCCATACAATGTTGTGTTGTCAAAAAAGAACCAGCTATCGTTCTGTGATTGCAAATCACTTTAACTATAACTTTGAACAAAGTTGGCTCTGTTCTGTTAGCCTCAGTTTTAAGACTTGGAGGTGAGAGGTGATGATCAATGCTTCAAAGTATTTCTACAAGTCAGTCATACTTTGCATAATCTCAGCAAGGCCATGGGGGCCTCTTTCTATCATCCATGCTCTTGTCAATATGTAAATACATCCCAGTTGGCCTAATAACATTTATTGGTATCTTGATGTAAGCTTGTTTTTTTCTTAGTTTTCTTCTCTTCGTTTTGGAATAGCTATTTACAAGTGCTTGTGTATGAAAGCTATAATATATTTTTATAGAGACCACTTGCTTGATTTACTTGGAATAACTAGTCTAGGCCCATTTTTAATATGAAATTTTGCAGATATTTATATTAATCATAAAAAGAGGCCATGTGAAAATCAAATTAACAAGTTTTTTTAATCTCTATTTTTGTTGCCTAGATAGCTGTCTATCTTTTCTATAGGGTTTTACCTAATTTAAAATTTAATGGTTGGCTGATTCAATCACAGGATTTTAAAATGTTCATTCAAAACACATTTAACTTCACTGCCTGGTACAGAGACCTTTCTTCTTGCAAATAATTGAGCCTTGGGTCTCTCCCCTTTTTAAGTGCCCAAGGATTTTCTTATCCTTCATTTTTTGAAATCATTTTTGAATGAAAATATTTCCTTTTCCAACAGGACCACAGATCCTACTCATTATTTTTTCCCCCAACCTTTTCTTCTTACCTTCTACTCAGATGCCAAGTTAGGCACAGCTGAGACTGAGGGAGCCTCTGCTTCTTCTCTGTGCGCCTCCAAGCATGCCACTTCAGAAAGATATCTGAGGTAGATGCATCAGTGTGCTCTCCCTTTAGAGATCAAACAGTGGAGTGGTGAGAGGTTACATGATTTTCTTAGAAAGCTACATGAACATTAAATGTTGCCCTAGGACTCCTAGGCCAGCAGTTTCTCCACAGCCCTGGCCCACAGTGCCTGACACTACTGAAAACTACAGAGCCCTCAAGCACATTGATTGCTGCACTTACAGGATTCTTCAACGAGATGTGGAAATCTTGGTGGAACTTTTTTTGCATAAGAGTTTGTTTGTTGACTTTGGTCATTGAGTAGGTGTGTTGTATAGATAGGTGTGTTTAACATGGAAAGCATGATGATACCATGAGCTCTGCCTCATTGTCTGACATGGGAATCTATGCAAGCCAAGCACCAACCTTCATGAGAACAAGCACACAGCAATGGTTTGGGCTCTGCAGTTCTCCCTTGCCTTTGGCTGTTGGCATCTTGCCTGAAAGACACAGGGTAGAGTCACAGAGAAGAAGCTTGTTTATTTGTTTTAATCTCTATGTGTGTGTGTGTGTGTGTGTGTGTGTGTGTGTGTGTATTCCTGCTTTTGTACACAGACATATTGAGGCCAGATATCAACTTCAGATGTCTCCTTTTGATCTCCACCTTTTCCTCAGACAGGGTCTCTCACTCTACTGACTCCCACTGCTCAGTTAGACTCTCTAGTAGGTGAGCTCCAAAGGGTCTCTTGTCTCTCTCCACCCCTCTACCAAGATGACAGATGTGTTTGGTCATGCCCAGCTTTTAAAAGGTGAGTGGTAGGGATCCAAACCGCAATCCTTGTTAAATATCAGACATTTACTGATTGAGCCATATTCTCAGCCCCTATCTTTCCGGTTCTGACTGAAAGCGAGAAAGTATGTTTGGCATGATGGAGTATTGCTACCAGACCTTGAGGAGCGAGACAGCTGGCTGGGGGCCAAGAAAGACTTACACAGAGAAGCTTTCCTGCTGATGGTAGAAAAGTCTGTGATCAGGGATTTTTTTTTTTCCAAGCTTCTGTTCAAGCGAGTTTCTCTGTAGACCTCCAAGCCACTGTAGCGTGTTGCTGCGTGAGCCTGGAGATGCGTCTTCGGGCTTCTCCGTCTGCATTCTCCCATTGAGTTCCCCACCCGTGTTGGTCGGGAGGGACAGAAGTTATAAGCTGCCTCGGTGTGAGGAACTGCAGAGGTTAAGGAAGGGAAGGGTATAAACCAAACTCTTCCATCTCTCTCACTGGTTCTTTTGCTTTACAGAAAGAGAAAGAAAATGGAAGGAGTCTGAGAATCTCGTAATACGCTTGGTACTTCTTCCCTGTTTCTGGAGTTACCCACTGGAACAGAAGCAATCTGTTGTGGTGGTGGGGTAATCTGGGCGCCACGGTGTTTGCACAGAATTTAGTAGTAAAGGTACTTTCCTTGGGTTGATCAGAATTTATTTTCATTGTTAATTCAGGCTTTATTTCCAGTACGTCCCCAAATCTCCATTTACCAGCCAGCCACTTGATATCTGTTGAATAGTCACAATAAACTCTTGAATGAGATCCATAATGATTTCTCGTATTTCACGTTGCTCTCAAACGGCAGTAATTTTCCTAGGCTATTTGGGACTTTCATGTTCTTAAAAACCTCTAAACTCCAAATAGGTCTGTCTATGGCACTTACTCTCATCTATCTAATGAGTCACACTATGTCCGTGTATGATTATTATCTTAAATATTTATTTCATGCTTCTTCATTCAATTCAGTAGATTTTGAAAACACTCCTGCTAGGAAAGGTAAGATATCTCTGGGATGGGTTTGAAAAGACAAATTGATAAATTCTTCTTTGACATTCACTGACTGCCAAGTATTTCATGAGCCTTTGTTATTTTTGAAAAGTGTTAATTAACCATCTACTCACCCCACATCAGGCAAACAATGACTGACCAAAGAAATGACTCCACTCGAGTGGATTTGGTGGACCAGTGAGTCTAATCAGGGTCACTCAAACAGCATGGAGATGAGGTGTTATTGACGGGGGCATGGTCAATTTGCCAGTGGCTACAACACCCAGGAAAAGTTTCTCTTTCCCAGCAAACTATTAAGTAGATGTCTTCTAGGAGGAGGAGACGTGTGAAACCCTGTCCCTCTCTGTGACAGACACATCAGCCACACATCAGTCTTGTGCAGGTCTCACTTGGAGGTAATCAAAGCTACTGCGAGTTCAAGAGGCAATTAGCATGTCATTGGTAGAGGTCGGGGTTCTGTACCAAGATGCTCATTCAAGTCAGGCAAACATGTTTATGTCCCTCCTTCAGAGTTAATCTCTCTCAGAAAAATCTCACCAACTGGTTTTGTGTGAGTTAATTCTAATATATTCATGATAGTGCTACTAATAATTATGCCATATGCTGAGTCAGAAACACTGTGTAACAATAAGGAGTAAGTTTTATACTGGCAGACCAAAGGGAACCATTCACAGGTCTCTGTGAAATTTGCTCACTGATCGCGGCTGGTGTGAGGCTGGCTTGTCAGTTCTCTCCCCTTCTTCTCCTTGACTGTCCTCTAAGAGCCATGCTCTTAGAAAAGCTGTCTGTTCAGACAAGTCTTGGTTTTGAGGAACTTTCTGAAGTGAGCTGCATTCTCTGCTAGTGACGCCAAGCACAGCCCAAGGTCCACTTTCTTTGGAACAGAGTCTTCCTTGTTCCAAGTTATGCAGTTGATAGGGTGCTTTGAAAGGGACACGCAGGAAGTTAGGAGCTCGTTAGTAGTTATTTGAGATCCTGTCGTCTTCAGCCAGTTTTTCATAGATGGGAGAAGGATTTGGGACATAACTATTGAATGATTTGTGCTTAGCTTATGTCTACGTATGACCTACAACTCGCTTTTGTAAATGTAATCTTTACTAAAAGAGAGGCCAGAAATCAAACTCTCTTGATGATACTTGGTAGAAATTCATGCAGAAAAGTTCAGAGATAGGACAACTATGCTCAAGTTAATGAAGTAGAAAATCTTCCATGGAACAAAGGCTGTGGAAGTTTCTGAGAATATGCTATTCCAGCAGAGCCTGGATGATCACTAGAATTACCTAAGTATATACAGCCATAAACTTCTCTTGAATGCAAATTGCTTAGATTTGGTATTTAATAGGGAAAGCTAAGTGGGAACATGTGGTTGATGTGTTTCAGGATATTTACTTACTGTAAAACTCGCTTAAGTCAACATTCCGAGGAAAGATACACAGTGTACCTGGGCTCAGGTGGATTCTTCTTAATGTGTTTAAAAGTTGCTTTGAAATTACATATTTGAGGTGAACTGCACTTGCACTGTCTAGCTCAGACCTTGCTTCTGACAGCACAAGCAGCTTTTGTCGCATTTGTACGGTGACTCTGTAGCACCCCGAGGGAGGAATACTGCTAGAACCCAGAAACTCTACCCTTGCAGTCTGAGCGAAAATTACCCCGAGCTCTGCTAGTTGAAAATTATTTGTACACTCCTGTGTGTCAGATCCTTCTCAACTGCACAGCTGTGGCAGATTGCACCTTCACCCTCCAGAGATGCTCAAATACAGGGTTATTCTGCAAACAGGCTTGCCACAGTGATGCGATTACCCTACACCTAGAGATTTATGGCATACGGTCTAGCTCTCAGAAATACAAACAATTCATAAATATTTGGAATAGTTATTAGTTATTATTTGTCTGTAACTTGAAATCATGTCACCTCAACATTAATCAAGTGACATTACCCAGTGTCGTGTTGGCTTTTGTATATCTCTGGCTTTAATGGCATAGACTAGAGAGTCTTGGATCCTGTGAAAGGGTATCTCTAGCTTATTTTCTACCCGGAAGTAAGCTTCAATGCCATGGACATGCCCTATGCACTGTTACGGAGCCACCTGAAGATCTTTTGTCCTTAGGATGGTTGTATAATAACTAGCACTAGCCTAGGGAGCAGATTCTTTGCTCACTCTCCTGGCTGGCTGGCCACTTTAAGGAAGAACATAATCTTCCCAGCACCTCTATTCCTGCAAAGAATGATAGGATCCTTATCTTTCGCAATGCCATTGTCTTTTCTGTTGACCTTTAAAAACATCTGGCAAAGCCCAGTGAACATAAAACACTCTTCAGTTGTTTGTAATCTATCTCCCAAGGGAAGAGCACTTCTACAAACCCCCATGTTAGATTCTTTGAGAGCTGAAAACAGAGTTAAAATAGTCTCTTTTAAAACTCGATTTTCAAATACAATTTTGGGCTCTAAGTAAACACACAATTTTTAATTGCCCTCAAGATACCGCATGAACAATGTCTTACCTCCTCATCTCGGCCCCATCCCTCCTTTGAAAGCTATATAGACTCTGTAGGAAGCTCCGTTTTTAAAAAGCTGTGAGCCAAAACCATTCACATCTATGTTTCATGACTGTTGAGCCAAGCTGGGTCTGAAGATATTATCTCCATCCGTTCAAATTCTGAATATTACATGTAGGTTACAGAGAAGGTGATGGGGCAAATAATATTTCCTCTTCATTGGAACTTAGAACTTATATTTCACTATAAGGCATTTCATAGTGTAGGGAATTAAATGTAAAATTATTTACTTATTACAAATAAGGAAAGGAAAAGAGCTAACATTTACATGGCGTTTTCCAAACATTAATTAATTCAGCAGGAAAATAAATATATCTTGTGACAGAAAGCTGCCTAAATTTTATCACTAAATTATTTATTGCTTGAGCACTACATTAGTTGACTGGAGATTAGATAAGCTAGGAAAATGAGACCAAGTCACAGAATGCTGTTTGCATTTAAATCTATATATGGATAATTTGATGGGATCCCTGTTCACAGGAAATGCACCTAATAGTTTAGAGTACTGGAGTGATAGTCACACAGTGGTAGGTATGGCCTAATGAGCTTCTGTCTACTATCTAAAATTTAGATTCTAAATAAACTACAAACACTGAGCTAAGAAAGCTGTAAAGTATATGTAAGGTAAAATACTAGCAATATCAATGAATCTGAGAGACCACGGTTCTGTTACCAAAGCCCAGATGGTAAATGCATTTCTTTTCACCCCGTGCCTGCTGGATCAACTTTCCACAAAGTCCTTGGCTTCACAAAACATCCTACAGTTGTAGTCATGGGTCTTGGGAGGGTAGCACAAAGGTACATGCGGGGCTGCCTTTCTTTTTGGAAGCTATGGAGAAAAGAATGTTTCATTGCTTCTTTGACTTCCAAGGCTGTCGAACTCTCTCATGTTCCCAGCTCTCTTACACTTTCAAAGCCAGCTGCGGCCCTCAAAGCTCTCGTAACCCTGGCTCTTCTGAATCTGTCTTTTACATTTGAAGAGCCCTTGTGATCACATCAAGCCCATCTGGATAATCCAAGGTACTCTCACTGTTTCAGGGGCAGCTGGTTAGCAATCCAATTCTGTATGGCATCCCAGTACCATTTCCCGTGTAACCTGATGTTTGGTTTCTAGGATTAGGATGCAGCCATCTTTATGGGACTTTTATTCTGCCTATTACATGTGGCAGAATAAAGAGCTGGTATGGGCTCTTACTTGACAGGTATAAAGATCCAGTTTGTCAGCACGCTTTGTTAGTGGATTGCATATCACTTAAGCATCCTTTTCTGGCATCCTTTGCCGTGTCTTAGCTCAGGTTCCTATCATTGTATATTATGAAAACTGCATTACATCCCAGCAGTTTCTCACGTTTAAAGTCTTGGCAGTTAGTATCTCTCTATTTCCCACAGAAAATCCAAGGGAAACCTAAGACACAAGTCTTCTTGTATCTCTCTTAAAGTCAGTGAATACCTGTCCTTCACAGCAGGAGTTACCATCTTAGAAAGGACAATGGGAAATTTTTTTCCCCTTGAATTATACACATTTTCACTAGTTGATAAGATTCTGCTGTTCAAGGGACCTCATTCCTACCTCTCACTTAGCATTTGGAAGTCATTGTGTTTGTATCTAATACATACAGTTTTGGACTTAGAGGAACTGTTTGTCCTCCATAATGTTTTAACATTGTTCTGTGGCGCCAGGTAAAAAAGAGAAGAAAACTCCAGCAATCCACTGACCTTCCTTTTCAGTCAGCTATTTCCTTAGTTATTTATGTGTATTTCTGTGTGAGCTTGTGAGTGCACGTGTATTCTTGTACATGTGGAGACAAGAGGTCAGCCACAGGCACCACTCCTCAGGAGCCATTTCGTTTGGTGTGTGAGCCCAGGTCTTTCATGTGACATTAACCTCGCCAATCCAGATGGTCTAACTGGCCAGTGAGCCTCAGGAGTCTTCTGTATCCATCTCCAGTGCTGGGTTTACAGATACATTTTACCATGTCCAGCTTTTACTGGGGGTGTGGGAGACTGGCCTCAAATCCTCAACATATAGCAAGCATGTTTGGATGTAGAATATGTGCCTCAAAAGGTGGCCACTGGGTACTTAGACATTGGCTGTATTTATCAATTCCTATGTTCCAGGCAAAATGCTAACTTCTTTCAGATTATAGTTATACCATTTTCATAGCTAAGGCACGTAGAAGGGGCATTGGCAAAGAGTGCTATGTATATGGCTGACATTTCAATTTTGAGATAGTTCTTCATGCTCCAGGTCAGGCTCTCTGATTTCTATGTACTTTAGCTGTAGTGGGGAAGAGATGAGTGGGCTATCTTCTTTCACTAGTATAACCGGTACTGACTCTCTGCTTTCACCACCTGACTGAAACTGTATGCTTCCCTTTCTTGAGTAATTAATCTGTGTGTGTCTTTAGAACTCTCAACCCTTGCTTGGGTATCTCCCTGCATTTTCCTCAATACAAGTGATATACTCACTCCCTCTAAGAATGCTTTAATAGTTTGAAACATCCCTGTGCTCTCTATATAGGAAGACATTTCTATACTTGAGTAAGCTTTTAAAGTATTAGTTTGCACATTAGGACATCTTTGGACCTGGAATAATTTTAAGAAATTGAAATACCAAAAACAAAACAAAACAAACCCAAGATTCTCTCTGCTTGGAATTTATTGTGATGTGATTTTATGTTTAATATACTTGTATATTTAGCACAGCTATTAGTATCTATGCCACATATAGACAAATGTTGCACCAAAAACATTTTGTGCTGTTTTGTTTGTTTTTAGAAAAAGATAGAGAACATTGAAACTATGGTAATTAACCTTGTGTTAAGGTTGCTTAACTTGCCCAGGAATCTGTACTTATCCAATGCTCAAGATGCCCGAGAATACCTCAACCTAAGCTAAATTGTACAGCGTTCATGACAAAAAGATTCTCCTATAGACTGTTCTAAGACTGAGTACATAGAGCAGAACATGGTTAAATGGTCTTAGCAAATAGAAGGTAGAACCCAGCTGTGCTCCTCAAAGCAATGTGCCTGAAGGCAACCAAAGATTGGGTGGTTAAGGACTCCTGGCAGCAGACTAGAATCTTGGAAGCAGCATTGGATTTCCTTGGACAAAGCTGGGAGGGGAAACTGCAGTAAGAAAAAGAAAGAAAGAAAGAAAGAAAGAAAGAAAGAAAGAAAGAAAGAAAGAAAGAAAGAAAGAAAGAAAGAAAGAAAGAAAGAAAGAAAGGGAGAAAGAAAGAAAGAGAATAAAAGGATGCATTTGTTGAAACATTTTACCAAGAAATAGGTTCCCACCATGGACTTTGAATAAAAACCATATCACTTAAGGAATAAACAGACACTAACGCCCTTCCACTCCACTCGTGCACGGGGTGCCTTGCCAGCGGAGTCTCCCAACACCCGCAAGGGCCCACACAGGATTCCCCACGGGATCCTAAGACCTCTGGTGAGTGGAACACAATCAGGTTCGAATACCAGATATCTGGGTACCTTCCCTGCAAGAAGAGAGCTTGCCTGCAGAGAATACTCTGCCCACTGAAACTAAGGAGAGAGCTAGCCTCCCAGGTCTGCTTATAGAGGCTAACAGAGTCACCTGAGGAACAAGCTCTAACCAGAGACAACTATAACAGCTAACTTCAGAGATTACCAGATGGCGAAAGGCAAACATAAGAATCCTACTAACAGAAATCAAGACCACTCACCATCATCAGAACGCAGCACTCCCACCCCACCTAGTCCTGGGCACCCCAACACAACCGAAAATCTAGACCCAGATTTAAAAACATTTCTCATGATGATGGTAGAGGACATCAAGAAGGACTTTCATAACTCACTTAAAGAAATACAGGAGAGCACTGCTAAAGAGTTACAGGCCCTTAAAGAAAAACAGGAAAACACAATGAAACAGGTAGAAGTCCTTAAAGAAAAACAGGAAAACACATCCAAACAGGTGATGGAAATGAACAAAACCATACTAGAACTAAAAAGGGAAGTAGACACAATAAAGAAAACCCAAAGCGAGGCAACGCTGGAGATAGAAACCCTAGGAAAGAGATCTGGAACCACAGATGTGAGCATCAGCAACAGAATACAAGAAATGGAAGAGAGAATCTCAGGTGCAGAAGATTCCATAGAGAACATCGGCACAACAATCAAAGAAAATACAAAAATGCAAAAGGATCCTAACTCAAAACATCCAGGAAATCCAGGACACAATGAGAAGACCAAACCTACAGATAATAGGAGTTGATGAGAATGAAGATTTTCAACTTAAAGGGCCAGCTAATATCTTCAACAAAATAATAGAAGAAAACTTCCCAAACATAAAGAAAGAGATGCCCATGATCATACAAGAAGCCTACAGAACTCCAAATAGACTGGACCAGAAAAGAAATTCCTCCAGACACATAATAATCAGAACAACAAATGCACTAAATATAGATAGAATATTAAAAGCAGTAAGGGAGAAAAGTCAAGTAACATATAAAGGCAGACCTATCGGAATTACACCAGACTTTTCACCAGAGACTATGAAAGCCAGAAGAGCCTGGACAAATGTTATACAGACACTAAGAGAACACAAATGCCAGCCCAGGCTACTATACCCAGCCAAACTCTCAATTACCATAGATGTAGAAACCAAAGTATTCCATGACAAAACCAAATTCACACATTATCTTTCCAAGAATCCAGCCCTTCAAAGGATAATATCAGGAAAAAAAAAAACAAAAACAACAAAAAAAAACAATACAAGGACAGAAATCACGCCCTAGAAAAAGCAAGAAAGTAGTCCCTCAACGAACCAAAAAGAAGACTGCCACAAGAAAAGAATGCTAACTCTAACAACAAAAATAAAAGGAAGCAACAATTACTTTTCCTTAATATCTATTAATATCAACAGACTCAATTCCCCAATAAAAAGATATAGACTAACAGAATGGCTACACAAACAGGACCCAACATTCTGCTGCTTACAGGAAACCCATCTCAGGGAAAAAGACAGACAATACCTCAGAGTGAAAGGCTGGAAAACAATTTTCCAAGCAAATGGTCTGAAAAAACAAGCTGGAGTAGCCATTTTGATATCGAATAAATTCGACTTCCAACCCAAAGTTATCAAAAAAGACAAGGAGGGACACTTCATACTCATCAATGGTAAAATCCTCCAAGAGGAACTATCAATTCTGAATATCTATGCCCCAAATGCAAGGGCAGCCACATTCATTAAAGACACCTTAGTAAAGCTCAAAGAACACATTGAACCTCACACAATAATTGTGGGAGACTTCAACACACCACTTTCATCAATAGACAGATTGTGGAAACAGAAACTAAACAGGGACACAGTGAAACTAACAGAAGTTATGAAACAAATGGACTTAACAGATATCTACAGAACATTTTATCCTAAAACAAAAGGATATACCTTCTTCTCAGCACCTCATGGGACCTTCTCCAAAATTGACCATATAATTGGTCATAAAACAGGCCTCAACAGATACAAAAATATTGAAATTGTCCCATGCATCCTTTCAGACCACCATGGACTAAGGCTGATCTTCAATAACAACATAAATAATGGGAAGCCAACTTTCACGTGGAAACTGAATAACACTCTTCTCAATGATACCTTGGTCAAGGATGGAATAAAGAAAGAAATTAAAGGCTTTTTAGAGTTTAATGAAAATGAAGCCACAACATACCCAAACCTATGGGACACAATGAAAGCATTTCTAAGAGGGAAACTCATAGCTCTGAGTGCCTCCAAGAAGAAACTGGAGAGAGCACACACTAGCAGCTTGACAACACATCTAAAAGCTCTAGAAAAAAAGGAAGAAAATTCACCAAAGAGTAGATGGCAGGAAATAATCAAACTCAGGGGTGAAATCAACCAAGTGGAAACAAGAAGAACTATTCAAAGAATTAACCAAACGAGGAGTTGGTTCTTTGAGAAAATCAACAAGATAGATAAACCCTTAGCTAGACTCACTAGAGGGCACAGGGACAAAATCCTAATTAACAAAATCAGAAATGAAAAGGGAGACATAACAACAGATCCTGAAGAAATCCAAAACACCATCAGATCCTTCTACAAAAGGCTATACTCAACAAAACTGGAAAACCTGGACGAAATGGACAAATTTCTGGACAGATACCAGGTACCAAAGTTAAATCAGGATCAAGTTAACCATCTAAACAGTCCCATATCCCCTAAAAAAATAGAAGCAGTTATTTATAGTCTCCCAGCCAAAAAAAACCCCGGACCAGACGGGTTTAGTGCAGAGTTCTATCAGACCTTCATAGAAGATCTAATTCCAGTTCTGCACAAACTCTTTCACAAAATAGAAGTAGAAGGTACTCTACCTAACTCATTTTATGAAGCCACAATTACTCTGATACCTAAACCACAGAAAGATCCAACAAAGATAGAGAACTTCAGACAAATTTCTCTTATGAATATCGATGCAAAAATACTCAATAAAATTCTCGCTAACCAAATCCAAGAACACATTAAAGCAATCATCCATCCTGACCAAGTAGGTTTTATTCCAGGGATGCAGAGATGGTTTAATATACGAAAATCCATCAATGTAATCCATTATATAAACAAACTCAAAGACAAAAACCACATGATCATCTCGTTAGATGCAGAAAAAGCATTTGACAAGATTCAACACCCATTCATGATAAAAGTTTTGGAAAGATCAGGAATTCAAGGCCCATACCTAAACATGATAAAAGCAATCTACAGCAAACCAGTAGCCAACATCAAAGTAAATGGAGAGAAGCTGGAAGCAATCCCACTAAAATCAGGGACTAGACAAGGCTGCCCACTTTCTCCCTACCTCTTCAACATAGTACTTGAAGTCCTAGCCAGAGCAATTCGACAACAAAAGGAGATCAAGGGGATACAAATTGGAAAAGAGGAAGTCAAAATATCACTTTTTGCAGATGATATGATAGTATATATAAGTGACCCTAAAAATTCCACCAGAGAATTCCTAAACCTGATAAACAGCATCGGTGAAGTAGCTGGATATAAAATTAACTCAAACAAGTCAATAGCCTTTCTCTACACAAAGAATAAACAGGCTGAGAAAGAAATTAGGGAAACAACACCCTTCTCAATAGTCACAAATAATATAAAATATCTTGGCATGACTCTAACTAAGGAAGTGAAAGATCTGTATGATAAGAACTTCAAGTCTCTGAAGAAAGAAATTAAAGAAGATCTCAGAAGATGGAAAGATCTCTCATGCTCATGGATTGACAGGATCAACATTGTAAAAATGGCTATCTTGCCAAAAGCAATCTACAGATTCAATGCAATCCCCATCAAAACTCCAACTCAATTCTTCAAAGAATTAGAAAGAGCAATCTGAAAATTCATCTGGAATAACAAAAAACCTAGGATAGCAAAAACTCTTCTCAAGGATAAAAGAACCTCTGGTGGAATCACCATGCCTGACCTAAAGCTTTACTACAGAGCAATTGTGACGAAAACTGCATGGTACTGGTACAATGACAGACAAGTAGACCAATGGAATAGAATTGAAGACCCAGAAATGAACCCACACACCTATGGTCACTTGATCTTCGACAAGGGAGCTAAAACCATCCAGTGGAAGAAAGACAGCATTTTCAACAATTGGTGCTGGCACAACTGGTTGTTATCATGTAGAAGAATGCGAATTGATCCATACCTATCTCCTTGTACTAAGGTCAAATCTAAGTGGATCAAGGAACTTCACATAAAACCAGAGACACTGAAACTTATAGAGGAGAAAGTGGGGAAAAGCCTTGAAGATATGGGCACAGGGGAAAAATTCCTGAACAGAACAGCAATGGCTTGTGCTGTAAGATCGAGAATCAATAAATGGGACCTCATGAAACTCCAAAGCTTCTGCGAGGCAAAAGACACTGTCAATAAGACAAAAAGACCACCAACAGATTGGGAAAGGATCTTTACCTATCCTAAATCAGATAGGGGACTAATATCCAACATATATAAAGAACTCAAGAAGGTGGACTTCAGAAAATCAAATAACCCCATTAAAAAATGGGGCTCAGAACTGAACAAAGAATTCTCACCTGAGGAATACCGAATGGCAGAGAAGCACCTGAAAAAATGTTCAACATCCTTAATCATCAGGGAAATGCAAATCAAAACAACCCTGAGATTCCACCTCACACCAGTCAGAATGGCTAAGATCAAAAATTCAGGTGACAGCAGATGCTGGCGAGGATGTGGAGAAAGAGGAACACTCCTCCATTGTTGGTGGGATTGCAGGCTTGTACAACCACTCTGGAAATCAGTCTGGCGGTTCTTCAGAAAATTGGACATAGTACTACCGGAGGATCCAGCAATACCTCTCCTGGGCATATATCCAGAAGATGTCCCAACCGGTAAGAAGGACACATGCTCCACTATGTTCATAGCAGCCTTATTTATAATAGCCAGATGCTGGAAAGAACCCAGATGCCCCTCAACGGAGGAATGGATACAGAAAATGTGGTACATTTACCCAATTGAGTACTACTCAGGTATTAAAAAGAATGAATTTATGAAATTCCTAACCAAATGGATGGACCTGGAGGGCATCATCCTGAGTGAGGTAACACATTCACAAAGGAACTCTCACACAATATGTACTCACTGATAAGTGGATATTAGCCCAAAACCTAGGATACCCAAGATATAAGATACAATTTGCTAAACATGAAACTCAAGAAGAATGAAGACTGAAGTGTGGACACTATGCCCCTCCTTAGAAGTGTGAACAAAACACCCATGGAAGGAGTTACAGAGACAAAGTTCGGAGCTGAGACGAAATGATGGACCATGTAGAGACTGCCATATCCAGGGATCCACCCCATAATCAGCTTCCAAATGCTGACACCATTGCATATACTAGCAAGATTTTTTCAAAAGGACCCAGATGTAGCTGTCTCTTGTGAGACTATGCCGGGGTCTAGCAAACACAGAAGTGGATGCTCATAGTCAGCTATTGGATGGATCACAGGGCTCCCAATGGAGGAGCTAGAGAAAGTACCCAAGGAGCTAAAGGGATCTGCAACCCTATAGGTGGAACAACATTATGAACTAACCAGTACCCCGGAGCTCTTGACTCTAGCTGCATATGTATCAAAAGATGGCCTAGTCGGCCATCACTGAAAAGAGAGGCCCATTGGACACGTAAACTATATATGCCCCAGTACAGGGGAACGCCAGGCCCAAAAATAAAAAAATAAAATAAAAAATAAAAAATGGGAATGAGTGGGTAGGGAAGTGGGGGGGGATGGTATGGGGGACTTTTTGGATAGCATTGGAAATGTAATTGAGGAAAATATGTAATAATAAAAAAAAAACAGACACTAACATGTGATGGAGGCAAGGTCTTACCCTGTCAGGGCTCAAGGTCAAATCCAGCTGAAGGAAGACAATCATACTTGATGGAAGTGATCAGTGGGCTACACAGCTTCACACTTAAGCTTGGGAGTGCCTGCCACTACCCTCATTTTTAGATATTGCTCCCTCCCTTTTAATTTCTTTATTTTTCTCTTCTATTACATCCCTGACTTCAGTTTTTACTCTCACCTGTCTCTCATTCCTTCCCCCACACTTCCCTTCTCCGCCAAGTGCCACCACTTCCTCCTCTACCCCTTCCTCCTCTTTCCCTTCTTCCTCCCCCTCCTCTCCTCTTCTTCCTCTTCCTCCATTTCCCTTCAGAAAAGTGCAGGCTTCCCAAGGATATCAACCATACATGCACACCAAATCTTGCTTTTCTTGATGGTTGACAACTTTGAGGTCTAGTAGGATATTACCTTGCTATTGTCATGATAGCACCAACTTTCTGTCTTCTCTTTTAGAGAACTAATCTGTGTAGTGGGTTGAATCAGACTGTCCCCATAGACTCGTATATTCACAAGCTTAGTCCCCAGTTGAAGAGCTATCAGGGAGTGTTAAGAGGTATAGACTTGTTGGAGGTGGTGTGTCCCTAGGGGTAGGCATGAAATCACAACAGGCCAAGTGCCTTGCTCTTTTTCTTCTCCTCAAGGGTGAGAAAGTTATGCTTTCAGTTACTTCTCTAGTATCATGTGTGCTTGAGTGCTGCCATGCTCCCTGCCATGATGAATGGACCATGCCCCAGAAACTATAAGTAAGCCCCAGTTGAACACTTTTGTTTATAAAAGATGCCTTGGTCCTTATGTCATCCTCACAGTGATAGAAGAGTGACTAAGGCAACCTGGAATGCCTGTCTCAAATTTCCTTGAATTCTCCTTTTGTACCAGACTCAGAAAGTAAAGTTACAGGGAGCAGTGAAGGTATCAGGAGGCTAGAGTCACAGGTACACTTTCAACTGTCAACATACTCTTTGGAATTACATGTGTAGAATTCAGAAGGTTCAAGCAACAAGGAAAAGTAAAATAGAAGACACTATTGCACCTGAAGCTGAAGCACTGTCCAGGAAACCTTTAATGGACAACAAGATTGCAAGATGATAATTGGATCTCAAAGACGAACTAATGGTGGCATCTGAAATTTAAATGTTCCCTGGCCTGGAGTCCTGGCTCAGGTATATACATAAGCTCAATGCTAGACTGTATCTTGCCTCTGACCTTGGAACCATCTTTTGCACCAATCTCACTAGGTATCTAACAGGTTGAGCATTTAGTGCACCAGCCTTGGAGTATTTTTTTTTCTTTATTTTCTTTGCTTGCTTCCTTCTTCCCTTCCCTCTCTCTTCCTAACCTTCTTTCCATTTCCTTTACCCTCCCTCCTTATCTACCTTTCTCTCTCCCTCCTTGTTTTCTTTATTGCTTTCTTTGACAAGGTCTTGTTATGGATCCAACCTGGCCTTGATCTTGACATCTCAGTTTCCTGAGAACAAGGATGACTAGTGCAGAATACTATAACTCGGTCAGTTCAATTCTTTCTACAGGTAGATAGCTGATTTCAACCAGTTTAGTCATGTAGCATTTCATCTAACTTGTGTTATCTTTCATTGTGACCCTTAACTTCCTGTGGTTTGATGTGAAACCCACCTTTGTTTGAAAGAATTCTTTTTGGCTCTCTAATTCAGTTGAGTGTGGAGGGGCTTCTGGAAGATCAATAAATCAGTATAATAGCTTTCTATCTTGGGAAAAATCTCATGCTTGCTTAATAATACTGTGCAAAGGCTATCATGTTGGGTCTCAAATTGAAATTCTATAGGTCTATGCTTTCTATACAAGAAGCTAAACTGGGCTAACTCTGTGGGCTTGTCAGCTCATGATTCTACATGACTGAATCTTCTGTTCTGTTTCCCAAAGGAGAAGCAATGCTGGAAGGAGTCCGCTGTGAACACCAAATGATTAAAGTCTTGTGTTTTACAGCACTTTTTTTCTTGTCGTCTCTTTTGAAGACTTCATTGTGTATTTTCATTGTACATGGCCTTGTCCTACAAGAGGACACTTCCATGCAAGTATACATTCATGTGATTATTCCTCCCCTGCACCTTCATCTTTGCTTCTTTTTGTCTCTCTTTATTCCCATCAGACTCCTTTGCTCTTCTAGACTGGTTCCCTTCTATTTTCACATCACATATACATATCTGATTTTATGTCTTGATTAAACATCTTAGAACCAGAAATGAGAGCACATGGACAATATTTGCTTTTCTAAGACTGGCTTAATTCACTTAGTATGATTGTTACTGGTGGCATGCATTTCCTGTAAGTGACATAACTTCACTTTTAATGAGAAAAAAACACTCTATTGTTTTCTTTTCTTTATCCATTACTCTGTTGTTAGATATGTTGGCTGGTTATGTATTTTCATTGCAGTAATGTGATATGTTGACTTTATGTCGTTTGGGTAAGTACCAAGGTCTTAGCCAGCATGGTCACATGATAACTCTATCTTTAGTTTTATGAAAAAAAAAACAAACAAACCTGCATACTGATTTTCAAAGTGGTTTGACCAGTTTTAACTCTCACCAGCACTGTGTAAGGGCTCACCTTTCACCTTTATCCACACCACTGCTATCCTTGGTTGCTATTTATTGTCTCAATGGCTGCCATTCAGATTAGGGTCAGGTGAAATGTCAAGGAAGTTTTAATAGACCTTTTATTACCTAGGAAATGGACATTATAAAAGACCATAATCTTTCTACACTTTCAGTGGACTAACATATGGATAGGGAGAAGTGGTGTGTGTTTACATGATATATGGCAAACATATATGTGTATGTGTGTGTATGAATACATATGTAGTATAATGACACATATATAATAATATAGGAATATTATTATAAAACACATATTTGACTCTATTCTGGTGCTAACAGATAAACATGCTAGTTCATAGTCTCCAGATTCAGATTTGTGTAAAGAGGGTAGCTACAGTCCCCTTAAGTTCATTATGTTACCAATCTCCACAGAAACTTAGTACTTAGTAGATCCAAGCTCATAAAATGAGGCTGACTGCTGTTGAAAGAACTCTTTTTGTCTAACCCAGGTTTATTGTCATAAGAGTTTAGATAGAGTGTCATAGCCAAGTGGCTGCTTTTGCCATCACTGTGACAAGACTGTGCATACAGATGCAATTTCAGGGAAAAACAGTTTATTGTGACTGATAGTTAAAGCTATAGCCTTTTAGGCTATAAGAAGGCTTGGCAGTAGGGAGCCATAGCAATGATGACAGAAACGTGGGCATCTGCTCTTTTCGTCTGTTACCCACCAAACGGCAGAGAGAACTCAGGGGACAAGGAGGAGAGAGTCTAACTCTCATGACCCAGTTCCCAGTGATCCACTTCCTCCAGCTGAGCTCTTCTTCCTAAAGATTATACAAGCTCCCCATGATTAGCCACTCTTCTTACATGTGAGCCTTTCACATAATAACCATAACTTTCCCTCTCAGTAGCTACTGAGAGAGCAGAAACTCTTTTTATTACTAGACTTTACTATTTCAGAGACCTGCACTTCCAGATATACAAGTGGGGGGGGGAGTCTGGGTTTAGAATACGACTAAATATAGGGGCCTGGCAGGAGAGAGGTTTATATCTGGTTACAGTCAAATGGTCTGATACCTATAGAGGACACTGGAAAGTACAGGGTACACACTGATATTTGATATGTTCTCCAGTACCCAGATTCCTCATATACCCAGTAAAATGTCACATAGGCTTGCTTTAGCTTGTGCATTAAGCATGGTTAATCAGGTTACTTTGAAAACCTGTAAGGGCCTCTGGAAACAAAAAGATCATGTTTGAAAACATTATTAAAGGCTCCTTTGTGTATCTTTCACCTCTCATTAAAAAAAAAATAAGTGGCAACCCTTGATTCATGTTTTAGGCTCCAGGGCCCCTTCTATCTTTGTTAATGGGCATGCTAACTTCTTTTAGACAATACATCTTTTGTCTGTGTCTCAAGATATCTCAAGATTTTCCTGGGCCAATCATTATCAAAACCCCAGAACCCATATGATCTGGTCTGACGAAAGTTTCAAGGCTCATGGAGTTTTCAAACTGGAAGCAATTCTGACTAAAACCAAAACCAAACCAACAAACCAAACAAACAAAAAATTCAATAGGTAAGGCAAATAAACTTTAGAATTATGTCCAACTTCAATTATGAAGAAATGTGATCTAAGACTGTATTCACCTACACAAAATCAACGTTCGCATTGTTATGAAGTTTCTTGCTTATGAGTTCAGGGAAGTCATATGGTCAAACCACTTATCTGTTGTACTAAAGTAGACATAAATGAATGCAATACTTCCTCCAGTATACCAGGACTAGACTCCAAATACATAGTAGTAGATTTCATGCTTCAAATGTGGTCATTTCCCTAGTGAATGCTGTCAGCTCTGGGGTATTGCATAGCTAGTGGTGATTTAGCAGACGACTCTATTTCACTTGACCTATAAATTAGAACTGTTAAGATTTCGAGCCAGCAAAGCTTATCATAGCTGAGCTGCTAGGTTATTATGTCCTTGTAGAAGGGATTGGGTCTCAATCTTGTCCTTATAGTTTTGCCGTGTTGACTTGGAAAAATTATTCCAGCTTTGTACATTTCAATTTATTTATTCCTAGAATTAGGACAAAATATCCTTTTATGGGCAGTTTTATATAGGCTTATACATTTAAACTACTTTAGAAGAGAAATTGATAAACTTTCCCCCAAATGGTAAGTAAAATATTAATAAAAACCATGACTGAGTGTGTGTATTGCCATTTTCTTCATCTAAAAAGGTTTTATCTTTACTTTACTGTGGTGATAGTAAATGAAACTCACAGGCAGACACAAATATATATACTGACACCCATCACACACACACAAACACACACACACACACAAAGAGAGAGAGACAAACAGAGATACAGAGAGAGGGGCGCGAGAGGGAAAGAGATGGGGGAAGGGGAGGAGGGAGGGAGGGAGGGAGGGAGAGAGAGAGAGAGAGAGAGAGAGAGAGAGAGAGAGAGAGAGAGAGAGAGAGAGAGAGAGAGGCTGATAGGCAACAACCACTACATTGAAATTATTTCTGTATTTCTTTCTGGTGAAAACAAAAACTCAGATCTTACCCCTATTCCATTGAAGGAAAAGTAGTCCCCTTTCAGATAAATCTTTTAGATTCTACAATTCTCTGAAGTTTCCTGATTTTAAAGGGTATTTATGTAATAAGTCAGGGTGAGCGGTTCTCCTGGTTAGATTTCTGTTGGGCAGAGCTTTTTCATAGCTGCTTTTAGATGTGGGCTGCTCAGCTCCTCACTGCAGTTGGAGGCCACTCAGTTGGTGAATAAGATGAACTCCTCATCAGGCAGTGCTGTTTCTTCATGGGTTTATACATGTATGTCCATCTGATGCCAAGGTTGTGTTTGTGTAGTTCTAGAGACTGGTTCAGTTGTTGTTCTTTTATTTATTTATTTTAAGCCTACACAAAGTACATAAAATATCTATTATGGTCAGGGCATATATAACACAGTACCAGTTTGCTGATAATGTATTTTTCAGATGCCTACATTCCAAGTTAGCACTCAGGCCATGGTACCAGAGGGTGCTCATGACTTGGGACTGTAATTGATGCTTTCTAACCATTTGGTAACAGTTAGAAACTCTAGTTAACACATGAGGCTGCATCTAAAGCAGCCAGGGCACTGCAGCACTGCCCTTTTCTATATCAACTCTTACGTTTTCAACTAGAAGATAACTGACTGGTGGTTTGAAATTTGGAAAAAGAAGAAAGAATGCCTAGGGGGGAAATATATTCAGACCTTCTGAACCCAAATGTGGTGACTGCAGTAGTAAGATGATTTCCCCTCCTGAATTCACAATGTTTTCTACTGAGCTGCTGGTATTGCGGTACTGGATTAAATTGAAATCCTCACTTAAACTGAAGAATGAGAGCAGGAGACCAAGTGCATGTGGCTGCATATAGTCTTGGAGCAGAGTCTGCCCTTGAAAGCACTTCCTGCTGCCTTGACAGTTTCTCTGTCTCTCAGACTATGGAAATAATGACTTCAGTGGAGTTGCTCTTTTTCCTGTTCGATGTTGTAGTCTTTCGCCCTGTCCATGTTTCTCCTTAATTAGGATGATCTGCCATTTCCCACTACTGGAAGTTATGTAAAAGCCATGATTCTCCAGGCTTTTAGGTAGTGAGCAACATGATCAGTAAGGCCAGCTTCTGGCAGGAAAATGAAATCATTTTTATGTTAAATAAAATAACTGCAGGATCACATCCATATCCTAACTCTGACTGGGGAATGATAAAAGATGAAGTCAGAGGGTAGAACTCTTTGATCAAATGGATTGCCTTTAGACAAAGCTTATAAGAAAGAATCACAGCACCAAAGCCACACAGCTGTAAGCCCAATACAGTATTTTTTTTAAAGCCACTTAAAGGAATCTGAGATTAACAAAGAAAAGTCTCATTAGGGATGCTGGCAGGAAGCTACAAAAGGACAGCTTTGTTTTCCTATACACGGGCCTGGGCCACAGCAGAAATGAACATTGGGAAACTACAATGCCCTGGACACTGCATTTGTCTAAAGAAGTATTCCAGAGAACCCCCAAATGCTATTTCACAATGTTCTTGCATGCTAATCAAAACATGCCAGTGGGTGGGGCAAAAGGTCTGACCTCTTCATGTGTTTTCATATTTGCTGCAAGGTTTAGATTGAACTCATAGAAGTCTCTGGGGGAGCTGAATATCAATAGAATGAGCGGGAGCACAGAGGGAGGCTGGACAAATTTGGGGCAGTCTGGAGAACAGAACTCTGTCCCATGATTCATTTCTCTCACGTAAAGCTGATACTTGCTCTTCTTAGATTGTGACAGTGCAAGAAACAGCATGGTTGTGCCCTTGAAAAAAAAATTTAATGAACACAGGCAGAAGCGTTAATCTTCAAGAGACTTTTGTTTTCTCTTCTTCAGAAGCAGCTTCGCTGGGCTGAAATGATGGCCTCTTAGCCACATGAAGACCAACCCCTTCTAAACAAAGGCAATATTTAAGAATTGTCAGCGAACACTCTGGATGTGTAGTTTTCTGAGTGTTCATTTTCAAACAGTGGATTGAAATCAGTGCAGCAAAGATGTCTGTGATCCACATGATGCAGATAACCCCAGTAGCCATCTGTGTTACTCCATCAAGGACATCCTTTCATGCTTGAGCCACACACAGTATGGAAAGATGATTTTGACTGGAGTCATGTTTATGGCATTTTTCCTTTCCTATCTTAACTTAAAGCTACTGTAAGTTGTTGATCCAACACACAAGCATATGCACACAGATAAATGCATGTGTACACACATGAGAGAGAGAGAGAGAGAGAGAGAGAGAGAGAGAGAGAGAGAGAGAGAGAGAGAGAGAGAGAGAGAGAATGAGAGAGGGGAGAGGGGAATGAGGAAGTATATGGTGACCTTAATCTGTACTGAATCCTGTCTTTTCCTCTAAGGCTTTCAATCGACAATACAAACCATTTGGATGTGTCCATGGTGGAGAAGAGCCACAGTGTAATTATTAGCCTCAGGTAAGCGAGGGCCATCTCTCACACTCCTGCTCTGTAGTGCTGACTGAACACTGGTGGAATGCAGTTTCAGCCCTCAGAAAAGTGGGCACACATCTGAGAAGCCTGTGGTCTGTAATTATTTGGGGGCTGACAGTTGCTGAACACCCTCTCTAACAATACTTGACACATGTCTTAACACTTTACTCAAGCAGAGAGCAAACTACATTGCAACCACTACAGGAGCCAGAGCCCAGTGCCAGCTTGCTATTCATCCCTCCTAGAGTCAGTTTCGGGGAGAGTGTTCCAGGACTCTATCTAAGGTAACACTTAGATGTCTTAACTAGAGTTATAATCTCTGCTGTTTAGATTATGGGACTCAGGGAAGGGAGTTGATGGGAAGTCTTAGAGCCATGGACAAATTCCGAGCTCCACAGAAAAGTGCCCTGTAAATCCAAGATATAATTATCTAGATCCCTGTGGTCATCATTTCTACTGTAACAAGTTTGTAGATGTTTGGATTGAAATAAAAAGAGGGTTATGGAATGTGTTTCTCAGAGCTGGGAAACCTGTGGGCTCTGGGAAGCCAAGGCTGCCTTCTAGCCAAGTCCTCAGGGCCTGTTGACTCACCCACTTTTACAGGCAAGTAGTGACACCATCCATTTCATTCCCCACCAGGGCCATGCCCTGTATTTGGGTCACCTGATTAAGTGTGACTATTACGGCTAATAAGGAATCTAAATTCGAGTCTAATGAACAGCACAGAGAAATAATCGGAGAGAAAATTGTACCTCTGTTATTTCATGAGATTGTATATTGAAAGAAAGATGAACATCTCATACAGAAGATGATGGTGAGGATGAACAAGGCAAGCTGTAGTGGGCCTGTTCTGATACTCAGACATGTTTAAACTGTATTCTCAAGAATGTAGGAGCTGTTGTTAAATGAAGAGAGCAGAGACATGCACAGTGTCAGGGCAGTGAAGACAGTAAAAGAAAACCTTCAATGGAGGTTTAGCTTCCTAAAGGGCTTTTGTGTTACTATTAAAATAGTAAGCATGATGCACCAGTTCAAACAAAGGAAAGAGATCGAATAACATGTGAAGAAATTTATTGAATTGCATCATATTGTCCTGTTTCTGTTTGCAAAGATGGAGGAAATCTCTGTGGTCATCTGAAACATAGGAGGCCTGTAGACAATTAGGTTTTAAAAGCTAAAAGGGCTTTTAGGAATTATGACTTTCTCAGTCTACATTGATGTACCAACTGGGTTCTAATGATCTGGAATCAAGATCTTGCCTTTTCTTAAACCACTTGTTTAGAGGTTGACCTTTGCATTTCCTAAGCTGATCCAAGTTGAAGAACTCTTTAAGCTACAATGTCCTCAATGCAATTTCTGTCTGTCTATTTTCAGAGACCCAGATTTGAATGATGAAATATTACAAATCAAGGCATAGACTTGCAAAGTTGGTATTTAAAACTGGGTTTGCTCCTACCAGTTATCACATACCCCATGACTTTAGGGAGACAAGTCTACTGGATTTTTTGGATACCTGTACTTTCCAGTCTTACTTCAAGTGAGAGGGGAGTAAAAGGGGACTAGATGAAGACTCTACAATAGTCAGTTTCCTATTATTGTAATAAACAGTGGGAAAAGCTAATGCTGGTGTTGACTAAATTTTGAAATTTTAGTCCAGGATTGCTCAACCCAGTTTCTTCGGGTCTGTACTAGTACATCACAGCAGAGGACCAGAAAACACAAATGTAGAGACTGAGCCTCAATTGTTTCCTTCAAGAGCATATCTCAAGTGACCTATATACCTCTCATTAGGCTCTATTTCCTAAATATTTACCACTAGCACAGCACCACTCTGTTAAACAAACCTTTATCATATGAACATCTGGGGACAATGGGCAATATTTAAACTATGGGAAACATATAACTTGAAATATTCTAATAAAATTATTAGAACTAATAAATTTGCCATATTAAAAGATATAAACCACTATCTAAAACTCAGCACTTCTTTATGCCAATACCAAATTATCTAAAATTGAAATCAAGAAAGAAACCTTACAGATATGGAAATATTAACGAGGAAAAAGTTTAACCAAAGACATAAAAGATCTCTATAATGAAAACCTTGGATGTGGTATATTGAATAGGAAACAAAATAAATAGAACAATCAGGCAAACAAAGAAAACCAAAACAGAAAAAACAAAAAAAGGAAGAAAGAAAAGAAAGTGACTGATCTGGGGCACAAGTCCCTTCCGCTCGACTCGAGACTCGAGCCCCGGGCTACCTTGCCAGCAGAGTCTTGCCCAACACCCGCAAGAGCCCACACGGGACTCCCCACGGGACCCTAAGACCTCTGGTGAGTGGACCACAGTGCCTGCCCCAATCCAATCACGCGGAACTTGAGACTGCGGTACATAGGGAAGCAGGCTACCCGGGCTTGATCTGGGGCACAAACCCCTTCCACTCCACTCGAGCCCCAGGCTACCTTGCCAGCTGAGTCGCCTGACACCCGCAAGGGCCCACACAGGATTCCACACGTGATCCTAAGACCTCTAGTGAGTGGAACACAACTTCTGCCAGGAGTCTGGTTCGAACACCAGATATCTGGGTACCTGCCTTGCAAGAAGAGAGCTTGCCTGCAGAGAATACTCTGCCCACTGAAACTAAGGAGAGTGCTACCCTCCAGGTCTGCTCATAGAGGCTAACAGAGTCACCTGAAGAAGAAGCTCTTAACAGTGACAACTAAAACAGCTAGCTTCAGAGATTACCAGATGGCAAAAGGCAAACGTAAGAATCCTACTAACAGAAATCAAGACCACTCACCATCATCAGAACGCAGCACTCCCACCCCACCTAGTCCTGGGCACCCCAACACAACCGAAAATCTAGACCCAGATTTAAAAACATTTCTCATGATGATGATAGAGGACATTAAGAAGGACTTTCATAAGTCACTTAAAGATTTACAGGAGAGCACTGCTAAAGAGTTACAGGCTCTTAAAGAAAAGCAGGAAAACACAGCCAAACAGGTGATGGAAATGAACAAAACCATACTAGAACTAAAAGGGGAAGTAGACACAATAAAGAAAACCCAAAGCGAGGCAACGCTGGAGATAGAAACCCTAGGAAAGAGATCTGGAACCATAGATGCGAGCATCAGCAACAGAATACAAGAAATGGAAGAGAGAATCTCAGGTGCAGAAGATTCCATAGAGAACATCGACACAACAGTCAAAGAAAATACAAAATGCAAAAGGATCCTAACTCAAAACATCCAGGTAATCCAGGACACAATGAGAAGACCAAACCTACGGATAATAGGAATTGATGAGAATGAAGATTTTCAACTTAAAGGGCCAGCTAATATCTTCAACAAAATAATAGAAGAAAACTTCCCAAACATAAAAAAAGAGATGCCCATGATCATACAAGAAGCATACAGAACTCCAAATAGACTGGACCAGAAAAGAAATTCCTCCAGACACATAATAATCAGAACAACAAATGCACTAAATAAAGATAGAATATTAAAAGCAGTAAGGGAGAAAGGTCAAGTAACATATAAAGGAAGGCCTATCAGAATTACACCAGACTTTTCACCAGAGACTATGAAAGCCAGAAGAGCCTGGACAGATGTTATACAGACACTAAGAGAACACAAATGCCAGCCCAGGCTACTATACCCGGCCAAACTCTCAATTACCATAGATGGAGAAACCAAAGTATTCCACGACAAAACCAAGTTCACACAATATCTTTCCACGAATCCAGCCCTTCAAAGGATAATAACAGAAAAGAAGCAATACAAGGACGGAAATCACGCCCTAGAACAACCAAGAAAGTAATCATTCAACAAACCAAAAAGAAGACAGCCACAAGAACAGAATGCCAACTCTAACAACAAAAATAAAAGGGAGCAACAATTACTTTTCCTTAATATCTCTTAATATCAATGGACTCAATTCCCCAATAAAAAGACATAGACTAACAGACTGGCTACACAAACAGGACCCAACATTCTGCTGCTTACAGGAAACCCCTCTCAGGGAAAAAGACAGACACTACCTCAGAGTGAAAGGCTGGAAAACAATTTTCCAAGCAAATGGACTGAAGAAACAAGCTGGAGTAGCCATTTTAATATCGGATAAAATCGACTTCCAACCCAAAGTTATCAAAAAAGACAAGGAGGGACACTTCATACTCATCAAAGGTAAAATCCTCCAAGAGGAACTCTCAATTCTGAATATCTACGCACCAAATGCTAGGGCAGCCACATTCATTAGAGACACTTTAGTAAAGCTCAAAGCATACATTGCACCTCACACAATAATAGTGGGAGACTTCAACACACCACTTTCTTCAAAGGACAGATCGTGGAAACAGAAACTAAACAGGGACACAGTGAAACTAACAGAAGTTATGAAACAAATGGACCTGACAGATATCTACAGAACATTTTATCCTAAAACAAAAGGATATACCTTCTTCTCAGCACCTCACGGGACCTTCTCCAAAATTGACCATATAATTGGTCACAAAACAGGCCTCAATAGATACAAAAATATTGAAATTGTCCCATGTATCCTATCAGACCACCATGGCCTAAGACTGATCTTCAATAACAACATAAATAATGGAAAGCCAACATTCACGTGGAAACTGAATAACACTCTTCTCAATGATACCTTGGTCAAGGAAGGAATAAAGAAAGAAATTAAAGACTTTTTAGAGTTTAATGAAAATGAAGCCACAACGTACCCAAACCTATGGGACACAATGAAAGCATTTCTAAGAGGGAAACTCATATCGCTGAGTGCCTCCAAGAAGAAACAGGAGACAGCACATACTAGCAGCTTGACAACACAGCTAAAAGCCCTAGAAAAAAAGGAAGCAAATTCACCCAAGAGGAGTAGACGGCAGGAAATAATCAAACTCAGGGGTGAAATCAACCAAGTGGAAACAAGAAGAACTATTCAAAGAATTAACCAAACGAGGAGTTGGTTCTTTGAGAAAATCAACAAGATAGATAAACCCTTAGCTAGACTCACTAAAGGGCACAGGGACAAAATCCTAATTAACAAAATCAGAAATGAAAAGGGAGACATAACAACAGATCCTGAAGAAATCCAAAACACCATCAGATCCTTCTACAAAAGGCTATACTCAACAAAACTGGAAAACCTGGACGAAATGGACAAATTTCTGGACAGATACCAGGTACCAAAGTTGAATCAGGATCAAGTTGACCATCTAAACAGTCCCATATCACCTAAAGAAATAGAAGCAGTTATTAATAGTCTCCCAACCAAAAAAAGCCCAGGACCAGATGGGTTTAGTGCAGAGTTCTACCAGACCTTCAAAGAAGATCTAATTCCAATTCTGCACAAACTATTTCACAAAATAGAAGTAGAAGGTACTCTACCTAACTCATTTTATGAAGCCACAATTACTCTGATACCTAAACCACAGAAAGACCCAACAAAGATAGAGAACTTCAGACCAATTTCTCTTATGAATATCGATGCAAAAATCCTCAATAAAATTCTCGCTAACCGAATCCAAGAACACATTAAAGCAATCATCCATCCTGACCAAGTAGGTTTTATTCCAGGGATGCAGGGATGGTTTAATATACGAAAATCCATCAATGTAATCCACTATATAAACAAACTCAAAGACAAAAACCACATGATCATCTCGTTAGATGCAGAAAAAGCATTTGACAAGATCCAACACCCATTCATGATAAAAGTTTTGGAAAGATCAGGAATTCAAGGCCCATACCTAAACATGATAAAAGCAATCTACAGCAAACCAGTAGCCAACATCAAAGTAAATGGAGAGAAGCTGGAAGCAATCCCACTAAAATCAGGGACTAGACAAGGCTGCCCACTTTCTCCCTACCTTTTCAACATAGTACTTGAAGTATTAGCCAGAGCAATTCGACAACAAAAGGAGATCAAGGGGATACAAATTGGAAAAGAGGAAGTCAAAATATCACTTTTTGCAGATGATATGATAGTATATATAAGTGACCCTAAAAATTCTACCAGAGAACTCCTAAACCTGATAAACAGCTTCGGTGAAGTAGCTGGATATAAAATAAACTCAAACAAGTCAATGGCCTTTCTCTATACAAAGAATAAACAGGCTGAGAAAGAAATTAGGGAAACAACACCCTTCTCAATAGTCACAAATAATATAAAATATCTTGGCGTGACTCTAACTAAGGAAGTGAAAGATCTGTATGATAAAAACTTCAAATCTCTGAAGAAAGAAATTAAGGAAGATCTCAGAAGATGGAAAGATCTCCGATGCTCATGGATTGGCAGGATCAACATTGTAAAAATGGCTATCTTGCCAAAAGCAATCTACAGATTCAATGCAATCCCCATCAAAATTCCAACTCAATTCTTCAACGAATTGGAAGGAGCAATTTGCAAATTCGTCTGGAATAACAAAAAACCTAGGATAGCAAAAAGTCTTCTCAAGGATAAAAGAACTTCTGGCGGAATCACCATGCCAGACCTAAAGCTTTACTACAGAGCAATTGTGATAAAAACTGCATGGTACTGGTATAGAGACAGACAAGTAGACCAATGGAATAGAATTGAAGACCCAGAAATGAACCCACACACCTATGGTCACTTGATCTTCGACAAGGGAGCTAAAACCATCCAGTGGAAGAAAGACAGCATTTTCAACAATTGGTGGTGGCACAACTGGTTGTTATCGTGTAGAAGAATGCGAATCGATCCATACTTATCTCCTTGTACTAAGGTCAAATCTAAGTGGATCAAGGAACTTCACATAAAACCAGAGACACTGAAACTTATAGAGGAGAAAGTGGGGAAAACCCTTGAAGATATGGGCACAGGGGAAAAATTCCTGAATAGAACAGCAATGGCTTGTGCTGTAAGATCGAGAATTGACAAATGGGACCTAATGAAACTCCAAAGTTTCTGCAAGGCAAAAGACACCGTCAATAAGACAAAAAGACCACCAACAGATTGGGAAAGGATCTTTACCTATCCTAAATCAGATAGGGGACTAATATCCAACATATATAAAGAACTCAAGAAGGTGGACTTCAGAAAATCAAATAACCCCATTAAAAAATGGGGCTCAGAACTGAACAAAGAATTCTCACCTGAGGAATACCGAATGGCAGAGAAGCACTTGAAAAAATGTTCAACATCCTTAATCATCAGGGAAATGCAAATCAAAACAACCCTGAGATTCCACCTCACACCAGTCAGAATGGCTAAGATCAAAAATTCAGGTGACAGCAGATGCTGGCGAGGATGTGGAGAAAGAGGAACACTCCTCCATTGTTGGTGGGAGTGCAGGCTTGTACAACCACTCTGGAAATCAGTCTGGCGGTTCCTCAGAAAACTGGACATAGTACTATCGGAGGATCCAGCAATACCTCTCCTGGGCATATATCCAGAAGATGCCCCAACTGGTAAGAAGGACACATGCTCCACTATGTTCATAGCAGCCTTATTTATAATAGCCAGAAGCTGGAAAGAACCTAGATGCCCCTCAACAGAGGAATGGATACAGAAAATGTGGTACATCTACACAATGGAGTACTACTCAGCTATTAAAAAGAATGAATTTATGAAATTCCTAGCCAAATGGATGGACCTGGAGGGCATCATCCTGAGTGAGGTAACACATTCACAAAGAAACTCACACAATATGTATTCACTGATAAGTGGATATTAGCCCCAAACCTAGGATACCCAAGATATAAGATATAATTTGCTAAACACATGATACTCAAGAAGAATGAAGACTGAAGTGTGGACACTATGCCCCTCCTTAGATTTGGGAACAAAACACCCATGGAAGGAGTTACAGAGACGGAGTTTGGAGCTGAGATGAAAGGATGGACCATGTAGAGACTGCCATATCCAGGGATCCACCCCATAATCAGCATCCAAACGCTGACACCATTGCATACACTAGCAAGATTTTATTGAAAGGACGCAGATGTAGCTGTCTCTTGTGAGACTATGCCGGGGCCCAGCAAACACAGAAGTGGATGCTCACAGTCAGCTAATGGATGGATCATAGGGCTCCCAATGGAGGAGCTAGAGAAAGTAGCCAAGGAGCTAAAGGGATCTGCAACCCTATAGGTGGAACAACATTATGAGCTAACCAGTACCCCGGAGCTCTTGACTCTAGCTGCATATATATCAAAAGATGGCCTAGTCGGCCATCACTGGAAAGAGAGGCCCATTGGACTTGCAAACTTTATATGCCCCAGTACAGGGGAACACCAGGGCCAAAAAGGGGGAGTGGGTGGGCAGGGGAGTGGGGGTGGGTGGATATGGGGGACTTTTGGTATAGCATTGGAAATGTAAATGAGTTAAATACCTAATAAAAAATGGAAAACAAAAAAGAGATGCCAAAAAAAAAAAAAAAAAAAGAAAAGAAAGTGAAAAGATATCCCATGTTCATGAAAGGTTCAAAGTGTTCTGTAAAGTTGAAAACTCGATCTCTTTATTGTATTTTTTTGTATTGTGTGCATGTGCTCACATACCATGCCACATGCCATGGAGTCAGAGAACTTATGGGAGTCTTTTCTCTCCTTCTACCCTGTGGGTTCCTTAAATCAAACCCTATCTAAGATTTGTAGTAAGAATCTTTACCCACTGAATCATCTCACCAGCCCCAGGCTCAGGATATTTTAAATGTTCATATTATTCAGAATGATCTACAGGTTAAATGCAATCCTTGTCAAAATGCTGAGGATATTCTTCTAAGAACTGGGGAACATTCCTAAAAATTTCATTGAGTCACAGAGATCTCAAGTTGTTAATGCAATTTTGAGCAAAAATAAAGCAAAGCAAAATTTTTATTGTATATTATTTGACTTCAGGATATAGCATGAAGCTGTGGTCATCAAAAGAACACAATATTGTAAGAAAGAAAGACACATAAATAGTTAGTAAAACAGAACAGAGAGTTTAGAAGTAAAGTCCTACGTCAACAGCCAACCTACTTCCCACTAAAGTATGGAAAGTCTTTTTTGGTTAATTCAGAATAAAACTAAATGCAGATTTTTACAATTTCCAAAATGCAATCTTGACTGAATTATAGACATAAATATTAGACTGGGAATCTATGACATTGCTATTTTAAAAACAAAACAAAACAAAAACAGAAACAAAAACAAAACAACAACAACAACAAAACCCAGGAGAAATGTTGCCTAAAAACAGAATGGAGAAGACCTTTAGGGAGCAAGATTCTAAAACTGCAAGAAACAAAGCAAAACAAAATTACAAAAGATGACATCAAACTAAAATGTTGCTACACAGCCAAGGAAGGATGCATTAAAGTGGACAACTGGTAGCATCTGACATAATACTTCCACGCTATACATTGTTCAAGGGATTAATGCATTGGATATAAAAATAATTGCAGAAATTCAATAGAAAAAAGTCAAATCCAAAAGACTTAACTAGATATTTCTCAAAAGAAAATACCACTAATACTTCACTAATAATCAGGGAAATGAAAAATCCATACTATACCCCAGTAGAAATGACTACTATTAAAAATGACTTAACATGACAAGTGCTAACAGGGCCCTTGCATAGTCTTGATTCAAGTTATCAGTTGAAGATGATTGTCTTGTCCAGAGCAGCATGTGTTGGAGCACATAGATCCAAGCCAGTGGTGCTGTTCTTGGTTCTTGTGGAAACTTTGGGATGTTAGTCTCCAGCTTATAGAAATGAGTCATTGAAGATTATAGCGGCCTTAGGGTCTGGTTGCATTCTGGTTTCTGTCTACTACTGTGGTGCAATAAGCTGTGGTTGTTGCCATATCTTTGCTCCCATGATGACCAAAGAGGCTGTGAAATCATGGGTCTGCAAAAATCTAATCTGCTTCTGTGCAGTATCTTCTAGTATCGAATCTGCTTCTGTGAGCTATTTTCTCACAGTGATAAGAAAAGTAATTAATAGAAGTGGGGATTTATCAATTCCTCCCTGCATTAAAATCACAACCACTATAAGTGCCAGTAATTATAACCCACAGCAAAAGAGATTAGCCTGTTACAGAGAAACACAAACTTTCATGTTCAAGGCAGTATTGTTCATAGTAGCCAAGCAATGGAAATAATCTTATGAGTCCATCAAATGATACATGGATTTGCACATACTTCAATAGAATTATATCTAACCAAATGGCAGATGGAATCTTGTCACATGTAACAATATGAATGGAAATATGAAGGGGTGGTTGTTATAAGTGAAGGAAGACAGATAAAGAGAGACACTACTACCTGTCATGAAAAGCCATGTATAGATTGCAAGTAGATTTGTAGTTATCTGAGCTTGAGGCATATGGAGCCGAGAGAAGACAGTATGAAGAAAAGTTGACTGTTGAGTCGGTAAGGCACAATAGATGGACTGTTTAGTCCCTCTGCAATAATATTGTACAGGGGAATATCAAGCAAGAATCACCATGTATTTCAAACAGAAAGGTTGTTATCATAAAAGCACGATAGACATTTGTAGAGATAAAGATATTCAACTCTATTTGAATATCATATAATGTATACATATCTTGAAACATAAGGTGGTACCCATCAAAGTATGTATTTTCAGTGCCTTTAGATAACAATTAAAAATATATGTGTTTAAGGAATAAACCTTGAACACGTGTTGGTCATGATCTTGATGTCTTAAAACATGATGGCAGAGGGGTTCTAGTGGAGTTGTCTCTTCTTGGTAGTAGAGGGCATGTCTCTGGTGAATGAAATGTGCCTGCTCCTTTAAAAACAATGAAATATATTGCTTCTCAGCCTTTTGGCTAAGATCAAGTGTAAAAACAATTGAACAGCACTGTTCTTGTGAATGAACAGGAAACAGAAGACAGCCCTGGATGTCAGATGCCCTCAGTGATAGAAAGAAAAGAGCTGCCTGAGTGTGTAACTGGTTGGTAGTGAAATACAAGTATACACAATGGTACTTGATTTATTCTTGCATCTGTGTTTTGTTTATTTTTGTTTCAGAAGACACAAACAAACGACTTACTCATTTTCTGTGTTCAAAGATTTGAGAAGAATACTGGAAGCATCCTAAGAACCGCCTTATTCAGATTTCTGTTACTCCCCTTAAGATGACACTTGTACTGGGAGTATAAGAGCATGCGGAGACTGTTTTGTCACTGACCTTGTCACACCTCACAGCACTTGATCATAACAGCCCTCTGGAACCAGCATGGGTGGTAGCTGAATTCCTTTAAAACTCCATACATTAAAATGTAAACCAGTCATCTGTCAATATCAATGTCAAAGATTCAAATTTGAATTAGACACATCCCATAGAAAGAACTAAAGGTTAGTGGTTCATTTGGTAGTTTCCAGTGACCAAATGTATGACATTGGAAAAGTCCCTTACATTCCAGAGTCTTGTTTCCCTTAATTGTAGCATAAGAATCTGAGCAGTCCTAAATTCCATAACTATTAAATTGAGTCCTGTGCATGCAGTTCAGTATTGCCCATGATAACCTAAGTTTTCTTCCTGAAAGGTGTGACTATGTAGAGAGAAACAGACAAATGTTCAAGTAATATTGGTGCAGAACAAGCTAGAAGAAACCAGAAGTTAAGGACAGGAAAAGAGTACGTCAGCTGTGGAGGTCTGTTTAGCATGCACAAGGCCCTGGATTCAATCTTTAGCATTGCAAAACAACACACAAACAAAACCATTTAGTTGAACAAGCAAATGAATACAGGAAATGCAGTGCAAAGGAAGATTTAACTAAACTGTCCCCAGTTCTCAAATTTCAGTTTCACACTGACCTTAATTCAGTCTCAGAGAGCTGGGGACAGGAGCCCTTGGTGATAGGGAAAGGTGAACAAGAAGAAGAAGAAGAAGAAGAAGAAGAAGAAGAAGAAGAAGAAGAAGAAGAAGAAGAAGAAGAAGAAGAAGAAGAAGAAGAAGAAGAGAACCAGATTTAGAAAAGGGAGATTGAGACAGACAGGAGTGAAAGCTATATTTACTTCCAAACGTCCTGATAGTTTCATTAAGTTTTATGCCACTGAGCTCTAAATTGCTTGATGTTTTTGTTCCCTAAATACTACATATGTTCTGAAAGTCCATTAAAAGTGACAGAGTTTGGAACAATGGAGTTAAAGCTAAAATTGAGGATTGATAACTTTCACCTACAAAATGAAAGCTAGACAGAACCTGATGATACAGGATTCTGTAGAGAACAGAGGCTCACAGAGGCAGTGGTCGGTAGCGGGGGTGGATGAACTGCAGGGGTAACAGACTGTCTCTGGAGAAAACGAATTTTTTAACTTATTTTTTATTTATTTATTTTTTTTAGCATGACCCCAGTCAAGTCTGAGACTGAAGGCAAATTTGGTATTTCCCATCTACTTTTTATACCATTTTAATTACATGCAAGTATTTTGGGTGAGCAGTACAATAAGGAACTAACAAAGCCTTAAGTGAATTCCTGTGATTACTCCCATGACAGTTGTTTAAAAGGGCTTGTCATAATGACTAAAATACATGAGCCCACTTCCTTGTCCAAGCCCAAACTCTTGCCTGAAGCCTAGTTCTTCTGTTCCACCCAAAGACTAAAATTCCTGCCTTACCCTACTTCCCTATTATAGCCTAAAGTTAGATTCTTGCTGAAATTTACTTCCTTATTATGCCCTAATATAAGATTCATGAATTTTAACCATGTGCAACAGGAAGTCCCCAAGGTTGGTCTGATTTGTGTATCAGTACTAAGCAAGGAATGAGGGTTGAGAGTCAGTGAGGGCTCCCTCAGGGCATCAAGTAGGTATAACTGGAGAGTGGTGTGGACAATTTTAACAGGAAGAGAAAAAATGACTCTATGATGGTCAGCCCAACTTGGGACACTCATATCACTGTCCTCTCCACCAAGGATCAAGAAACTTACCTGCAAAGGGCAGAAAAAGTCTAAGAGCCAGAGGTGGTTAATTACATCAATGAAACATGTTTCCAGGAACAGCTGGGCAAGTGAACTTCTGAATTTACCTTGATTGTAGCAGGAGGTACAAGACCTGACCAAAGTCCACCCAGACAAAATCCCAGCATAGAGCTGCAAAAGGTGGACAGGAAATCCAATGACCATCTGAGGAGCTACTGATATTTGATCACTGTTGGGAGAGGGAGAGCCAGTTTTCTTTAGTCACAAGATTCTCGGGAGGTTCTCTATATCCAAGGGTACCAGGCAAGGAAAGAAGAAGGAGGAGGAGGAGGGGGAGAAGGGGGAGGAGGAGGAGGAGGGGGAGAAGGGGGAGGAGGAGGAGGAGGAAGAGGAGGAGAAGGAGAAGAAGAAGAAGAAGAAGAAGAAGAAGAAGAAGAAGAAGAAGAAGAAGAAGAAGAAGAAGAAGAAGAAGAAGACAAAGGATAACAAAGAAGGAAGCAAGGAAGTGGAGAGTTTGGGATGATGAGGAAGAAAGTGCAGGTTGAATGGGAAGGGATAATGAAAGACCCACAACGTGAGGACTCCTCCACGTTCTGACTCAGGAGAGGCAACACCCCAAATCACTCACAAGAAATGGCCTGATGCAAACTGCAAGAGGACTTTTTATTCTAAGAGCGCTCTGGGGCCCACAGTCATACACCACACAGGGGTAGAGGACTGTGGCGCCCTGAGTGTCTGGGTAAGAGGGTATTTAAAGGAAGAAACCACAACTCAAGGGAATGGGGAGGGCATTGTTGGAAAGTACCAAAAATACCAGTTAAGAGTCAGGAGGAAGTGGAAAGTCAAGACAGTTTTCTATGAGCCTCTAACAACAGCACATTTGTATAGCGGGTTCCAGCAATGGTCAGGGTGGGTCAGGGTGACTTTCTTTGAAAGAACACTCCCTGAACCCAGGAAGCAGATGGGTAGAGGAATGTTGCTATCTGTTTTATGATTAGCATGCCTTGGAGCATTGAGTCACAAAGGTCACATTCCCAAGCCTGGGCCTAAAGACCTAGAATTTTGTGTTTACACTTTTTCAATAGGAAGGTGAAGAACTTGGTGATAGTAGGACCTGAAGACCTGACAGGGAAATGATGTGAATATGTTCAAAATGCATTGTACTGGTGTGGCATTGTTAGTATAGTGGGAGCACAGCTGCCTTTCAAAATACATATGAAATTCTCAAAAAATATTTTATTGTAATGTTTTGAAAAGAAAGTTGTGCCATTGTTTGTTTAAGCATTATTCTGTTCCATTGTATTTAGTGAGTCCCTTGCTGACTTATAGGTGTAGCATTTTGCAAGAGTGTGTGTTGAACAGTTTGGAAGGAAATAGAACTAGAGATTTGGAGAGAAAGTAGATTTAAGATCATCATTCGTACACTCTACACCTGACTTTCCTGCAGAAATATTTTTCCCACTTTCAATAAGTATTGTTCCCTCCCTAAAAGATAGTTTTAAAATTTCTTGAGGTTTTTAAAGTCTTTGAAGTAGATATCTATGATTTTGGTTGAATGTAAATATGTATTGAGCCCATTGAACAGATTTCTTCTAATTAAATCATGACATTACTTTGAACAATGCTCTTTATGGAGTCAAAATCCTGTGCTTTGTTGTTTGCTCTCTTTTTATTAATTGTGAAAACATAGTTTTTAGACTCATTGCTCTGCTTTGGACATGTGCAATTCCACTGTAAGTGATGGTATGGTTTTCTGTTGGCAGAAAAAATGGAAGATGTTATCTGGGAGGATTTTTAAAAGATAAAGGAGCTCTCATTCCTCTCTCAAGTAGAGTTCATACTGCTCTTAGCACCAAGCAGATGAGTTATGTCTGGGGACTAGGAGTTACTCAATGGGTAGTGGTGCATGGTAAGGATGTGTTCGTAAGAAGCCCATGCCTTGAGTGACTGTAGACACAGTCATTTAATTCTAGTAATTTATTTTGCCATGTGAAGCTAATCATTTTCTTATAAATATAGATGTAACAATATATAGATTCTTTTGCATAAATCATGTGTAATGAAATGACCTTCTCTTTATCTTTCAAATTTTCATTCTTAAAGCATAAGCTAACCATTTAAATGATTTCTATTGTTTAAGATGATTTCATCCCAGTTTTCTCTTTTCTATTTGCTTTTGGCCCTTTCATTCTCATCTGAATTTCACCCACAAGCCAATTAGGCAAAAGACATTAAGTTAACTGATTTTACAAATTAATTGATTTTGTTATTTATTTAACAAAATGCACACTTAGGCCACAAGCTAATTACAGTCTTCTGTATAACTGGATGACTTTGGCTATTAAACTTTTAGATTCATTGATAAGTATATTGCATATTTATGAGCCAATATCACCATATGATTCTTTTTTTTGTATTAGAAATCACCTGGCTTGCCCATACTAATGAGAAAGCAAAGAAGGCATGCCCTTCTTTCAACATTGGTTACTCTAATCTCTTGAGGATGGATTTTCTGATTAAAGATGTGGTTGGTATGTGCTTGCTCTCAAGGAACTAGGTGGACTGGTATGCAAACTGAAGTAAAAACAGATGGTAGAGACAGACAGACAGACAGACAGACAGACAGACAGACAGACAGACACTTGGTTATTTTAGCTACATCCTGATAAAACAGATGTCAACTATATCTATGCTCTAAACAGATGTGTAGAACCATTTGCACGGGTCTTAGGAAATGAGTATTAAGCACAAAGGAGGTGGTTTCCTTGGACCTCAGCTATAAGGGAGAGGTTCTCAAACTCTTTCTTCCCAGACCCTGTAAGGTAAGCAGGGTGCCTCGAGAACACACTTGTATGGCACTACTTAGGGGTATTTTCTTCATGTCTGAGACCACTGAAGGATCATTCTGAGGATCCATGGCAGTGAACACTACTCACCAGGGCGGTTCTGACTGACGCGAGTCAGGCCATCATCTCTTACTTACTTGTCTGTCCATCTCTGAGAAAGTTGTTCCTAAAAAGGAAATATTATGGGCTGGAGAGATGCTTGGCTGCTAAAGGCTAGGCTTGTAACAAAAAATAGGAAAAAAAAAAAAAGGAAATGATTAATCTCAGCTCATGGTTGCAGAGTTTTCAATCCGCAGCTTCTTAGCCTTGTCCCCTGAGGCTGTTGTGAAGCAGCCATACAAGTGTGTTCTCGAGGCACCCTGCTTACCTTACGGGGCCTGAGAAGGAAAGAGGAAAGGGATGAGGATAGAGAGAAAAATAATTAAAATTGCTTTTATAAGAGTAATTTCTCCCAAACCATTACGACCTGAGTCTATGAATGTAATAATCTACTTTGGAGAACACAGCCACCCACAAAGATCCTGCTGCTCGACACTGCTGTACTGGGGAACCACATCTTCGATTCATGAACTTTGGAGACCTCTTAAGAGACATGCCAGAGCAGCTCAAAAACACTTCTTGTTTCATCCTGAACCTCTTCACTGACTGCTGGTTTATCTAAGAGAGGATTATTTCCTTTCCAAATATTTGGGGACTTTTCCAGGGACCTCAACGAGTGGAGTGTTGATTTCTACATTAATTCCAGAGTAGCAAGATAAGATCCTCTGATGGTCTGACCCCTCTTTAGCTGTTGGAATCTCTGCTCTCCATGATGGCCTGGAAGTTCCTTAGGGAGTGAGCTGCAGCTTTACTGACATTATCTCCTCCCTTACCTTGCAGGAACTGCTGGTCTTTGCTGCCCTGTGTTCTCAGATGATTGCTTTATAACCTATTTCCAGTTCTTTCAGGCAGGAAGGTAAATCTGTGGCTTGCTACTTTTTTTTTTATTTTTTGTTTTATTTTTATTTTTATTTTCTTTTTGCTTAAAAGCTTACACTTACATCTAGGCTTAATACTTTTTTGATGTATTTACATGGAAGCTTGTACATGGAGGTTCTTTATTCAGTTCTATGTTTTATATACAAAATAGTAACAAATTAACACTAGGAGCCTATGCAGTGTGGCTGAGCTTTTTGTTTCCATGTTGTGTTCCAGAAAGAACCAGAGTTTAGGAGAAAACAGTGGAATATATTAAGGACACATAAGTAGAACATCAAATAATAACAACAACAACAACAACAATAATAATAGCAATAACAAAAGGAGAATTAAACAATAATAAAGACATATCCCCAAGTTTGATGCTGGCTGATCATGGAGATAACAGGGTAAAATTCATACAGACACACAAGACACTTAGGACTCAAGGTTCTGCACTCCACTGTAAGATATTGGCAAGTGACTTAACCCATTTAAAATGTCATTAATGAAAAAAATACCTGGTGATTTTGAAGTAATTTTCTAGATGCCATTCACAGAGATTCTGATCAGGTAAGTTTGAAATAAGACTTCCAAAGCTCTAGTTTTATGAAACTCTGTACAGGTTTTATTGATATAAAACTGATTTGGAAATCCATTGATGATTTGACTTTTTGCACTGCCTTTTTGTCCTAGACATGTCCATGTTTAACTGTTAATCATACTAGCCATCATTTGATTGACAGTAAACATGTATCGTGTCAGTCACTTTGTTGATGAAATGAAGTTACATTCTTTAGCGCAAGAATTTTACTCAGTAGTTCTTATGACACTATTTTTTTTTCAAAGTAAGTTGTTGTCTCTTTCTTAGTCTAGTAAATTTTCTAATGCCACATAGGGAATCCACCTGGACTGCCATGGACTTAGGCTTTATTTGCAGTCCAGAACCAATGTGGCACTTTGACAATTTCATTGCGATAGCTGTCAACAATGCCTGTGCATCCTCAGATTTTCATGATATTGGTTGACTTGGGTCAGATATGTACAAAGGTGATAATAAGTGATTCTCTGAGTTCTATTTAAGAGGACCAAGAGGAGACATTCTTAGGTAATTTTAAGAACCTCATATTTGATAGAGTACCTATATGTTTGCTTCAGTGAGCTTTCCTGTGCTAGCGTCATGATGAGGAGTTGCCTACAATCTAATGACACAAGGGAATGTGTAAGCCTTTCCTGTTATTGTTAAAGGTCTGCTGGCCGTTGTCTTTGGAATCTTCTGTGCACATACTATTGTCATAGTCTCTTTCCTTCTGCCCCTTGCACTGACCACCCTTTTAGTTTCCCTATTCATATCGATCATGGTTTTGTCACTTGAGGCAATGTTTCCCTCCAGGTACAGATTCCCCATTTTCCACCTTAAAACACTTTTTAGGAGCAGATGAAGTTGTGAAGAGGGCTCATAGGTATTGTGTTGATCAGACAGCTGCCAGCCCCAGGGGTCTGTACATTAGACCGTGGAAGTCAGGAGCTTCACCCAGACCCTAAGGAAGGGTAACAGTTATCAAAATTAAGAGTGATTTTAAAGTTAACAAAAATAAAATCTGTCCTAACCAGATTTTCAAAAAAAAAAAAAAGTTAGATACTTTGCTTGAGCATTGGGGGGAGGGGTGCTGTGGGTGGGTGGGGGAAACTACCTCAGACTGTGGCTACTCATTTAAATTCTATCCATCCTTCCCTTTTCTACCCAACTGTCTTTGTCTCCCTTCTCCATCTATTTAATTGGTGCTCTCTTCAAACTTCAGCTGATCTGAATGGAGGCACAAAGTGAAATTATCCAATTCCCTTGGAAGATGGAGGGGTAGCAATCGGTTAGAAAGCTTGTTAATTCCTCTCTTTCCTCTTCCTCCTTACTCGGTTCTCAGGCTCCCTTGGAACCCCAGGAGAAGGAGAATTAACAAAGCCCAGAAGCTGAATGCTACAGACTTTCCAGGGAATTGGCTAATTTCCTTTTTCTGCACCATTTGGAGCAGCTGGGGGTACTGGTCTTGGGGGAAATAACAGGATGCAATGTTTAAAACCATCTATATTTTAAAATAAAATTGTGCCCACTTTGCTCATCAAACTAAAATATAAACGGTGCTCTCCATATGCTTCTATCGCTGCTTATACACTGTGATAAAAATGCATTTCTTCTTCAGTTTTGACTTTATAAGATGGTTAGACCTTCCCAGATTACTATTTTCTATTATAAACATTGTTTTCACCATATCCAATGACCGTGGTTATCAGTGATTAACAGATCATTGAATCATTGTTTCCTCGAGTTCTTCAATTCCCAACTTGAATGTTTCCTGCCCCCAACCCTACACAGCCCTTTCAGAATCTTAAGTACTTTCTATGGTTAGAAATTTTTAACTTTGGTTCAATTGCAAAAGTGTTTTCAGTCATGCATGATTCTGTCCATCACCTAGAGGACATCATGGGAAGAAATCAGATGGCCACCGGGAACCCCCACAAACGTTTTATTCCTGAGCCATCTTAACACTTCTGTAACTTGTGTATATATTTAGATTTATAAGCTCTTCTTTTTCTAGGCTAATAAACTCATTCAACATTAACAGTTTTAAACTCGACTCTGGGTGTGCCCCATGCCCTGCTCTCAAATTGTTTACATTCTGAGTCATATACATTTAACTCTTAGTCTACTTCAGAGATATTTGAGTGATGGGCCATAATCTTTTGACCTTTGGTTGCTAAGGTTCCTGAATTCTCACTTGTGGAGAAATCTCATAAAAAATCTTCTCAAAGCAAGGTGTAACACACTATGTGCCTGTAGTTCCAGCAAGTGAGATGTGTGAACAGGAGGGTCAGGGGTTTATGATCATCTGTGCCTACATAAAGAGTTGGAGACCATTTTAGAGGACTGGAGTTCCTTCCTTGACAAAATTAAAGCAAACAAACAAAGAAAACTGAATAAAGACAAAAATATTACTTAGAATTGTGCATCAATTACTTTTTAGTCTAAATATGTCTCTCCAATTAGTTTCAGTATGAAGGGAACAAACTTGAGAGAGTTTGCAAACATTAAGGTTTAAAAAATAAATCAGCATTTAAAGTGACTCTTAAATTACCCACAGGCATTCCTGACGACCAGAGGCAGATGCTTCATTTTCATATTAATTTACACACTTTTCTGGGCATCATGAGATGCTATTGGGTGCATGTGTTGTCAATGTATTAAAAAAGAAAACCTTGTGGAGACTATTTCTTGAAACTTCCTTGGAAAACTCTGGTTTTGACATCGCAGCCCTTGACAAGTGAATGTGTTCTCATTATCGCAGCATCTATCTTGGCTTGTAAAATTCCTGCAGGTTTATGATGCAGGATGCTACCCTTCACTACCTTCTCTTGAGCTTCAGCATAAAGCTGCCACTTACATTAGAACAAGCCTGATAAGACAGTCTTATAGATTCAATTCATTTAAAGAGAACATTGCTGCAGACACTAATGTTCTTTTGTGGCAGCTCTCCTCTGCCTGAGTTAGAATATTATGCTCCAGAGTTAAGAAAGATGTGGCACAGATGTATTTATACGCACAAAATCAGTACTCTTTCCTACAGGGTAAGAGCCTTAAATATCAAGATATTCATTCCAATATGACTGGCATCAAAGTGCTGGTTTTGCAGTTTCTCAAATGAGGCCATAGAATCTTCAACTATCAACTATACTATCCTTAGTAAATGGACAATAAGAAGAATAATAAACCATGGTTCATTTTAGAAGTTAACCCACATCCAAATACCTGAATGACCTTCTCTCAAAGCTGTTTTAAATAAATGGTGTATAAAATAGACACCAAGAGACTCATAAAGGGCCAAGGTGATATTTGAGGCCTTGTGGGAGGCACTCATTTCAGACATTCCATGCTCTGTCACCTCTAATGATCTTTGGCTCTTCATTTAGCTGTGACTTGGCTTTGTAATGAACAAATGCCTTAACCAGACTAGATGGCATTCTTATTATTGTCATATATTTTGAAAGTATGGTGGGGAAATAAATTGATATAAGACAGTATAATACAAGTAAGGGAATCCCTGAGAGACCAGGGATATTTGTGTCCCCATGGAACGATCATAAACTTTTTGGCTTCTGGTCATGACTGTCAGTTGCTGAATTAAGGCTGATATGTTAACACTATGAATCTCTGGTATTTGTTCTGGTATAAGTCTGAGCTAATGGGTGTATATGCCAACCTATACCCAGTGTGTGTGTGTGTGTGTGTGTGTGTGTGTGTGTGTGTGTGTAAGGGGGAATCTGAGATATTCTCTGGGTCTATTTATTTATTAATTTATTATTTATTTTTTATTAGATATTTTCTTTATTTACATTTCAAATGTATCCCCTTTCCTCCTTTCCCCTCTGAAAACCCCCATCCCATCCCTCCTCACCCTGCTCACCAACCCACCCACTCCCGCTTCCCTGTCCTGGCATTCCCCTACACTGAGGCATTGAGCCTTCACAGGACCAAGGGCCTCTCCTCCCATTGATGTCCAACAAGGCCATCCTCTGCTACATATGTGGCTGGAGACCATGGGTCCTTTCATGTGTACTCTTTGTTTGATGGGTTAGTTCCTGGGAGCTCTGGGGGTACTGGTTGGTTGATATTGTTGTTCCTCCTATGGGGCTTCAAATCCCTTCAGCTCCTTGGGTCCTTTCTCTAGCTCCTCCATTGGAGATCATGTGCTCAGTCCAATGGATGGCTGAGAGCATCCACTTCTGTATTTGTCATGCTCTGGTAGAGCCTCTCAGGAGACAGCTATATCAGGCTCCTGTCAACAAGCACTTGTTGGCATCCACAATAGTATCTGGGTAACTGTATATGGGATGGATCCCCAGGTGGGGCAGTCTCTGGATGGCCTTTCCTTCAGTCTCTGCTCCACACTTTGTCTCTCTTATATTCTCTCATGGGTATTTTGTTTCCCCTTCTAAGAAGGACCGAAGTATCCACATTTTGGTCTTCCTTCTTCTTGAGCTTCATGTGGTCAGTGAATTGTATCTTGGTTATTCCAAGCTTCTGGGCTAATATCCATTTATCAGTGAGTATATACCATGTGAGTTCTTTTGTGATTGGGTTACATCACTCAGGATGATATTTTTTTAGTTCCATCCATTTGCCTATGAATTTCATGAATTCATTGTTTTTAATAGCTGAGTAGTACTCCATTGTGTAAGTGTACATTTTCTGTATCCATTCCTCTGTTGAGTGGCACCTGGGTTCTTTCCAGCTTTTGGCTATTATAAATAAGGCTGCTATGAACATAGTGAAGCATGTATCCTCATTACATGTTAGAGCATCTTCTGGGTATATGCCCAGGAGTTGTATAGCTGGGTCTTCAGGAAAAAAAACCAACCAAAAGATTGGGAAAAGATCTTTCCCTGGGTTTATAAAATCCTGTGACAGACTTTGGAGGTATTCTTGGAAGTCTGACACCAGGTGAGCTGTTCCTAGACTTTTCAGGATGTCTTTACTATTACAGCTAGGGGAGCAGAGGGTAAAGAAATCCTCTCTAACAGTGTCTTAGTTATTGTCCATGCTGGAAAACTATTCCCAATGAGGTAATCCTGGGGGGTTTTAATTTGTCTTTGTTTCACAGGATTCAGGGGGATGTAGAGAGCCTGGAACAGTCACACATACATAGTGGGGCAGTATCTTGGCTTTTTAAAGCTCAGTACTGTGAGGGGCTGCTGTGATCACTTTTGACTCTGTTGACTTGCACCATAATGTAAAGGGATATTTGGGTTAGTCTGGTGGTTATTGCTGGCTTATAAATAGCTCTGCTTCATATGGAAATATCCTTCCTGTATATTTAAAATGCCAATGAGAAACCTGATTTGTGTTAGCTCCTTTAACTTCAAATGCAGTTGGAATCTACATTTAATGAAGCTTTGGTGTTAAAAGTAGCCTCATACTTTAAAACCTTAAAGTATCTTGTGCCAAATGACATAGCGTCAATTATACCAAGAGATCTTGCTGGTTTTTAATTATTAAACAAAGGCATCTGTTTTTATATTACCTGGGGATGCCAAGTGAATCAAAAGCATCAGTAGCATTGCTTTATTGAACACATAGCTTACATGTTGCATAGATACAGGATGGATTTATAGGTACATTTTCAACATATTAGTTGTACTTGGTTGCAGCATCTCCTTGATTTACTTTTTATTTGCATACATTTTTATGTACTCAGATGGCTGGGGGGCAAATTGGATAGTACCTGCACATTCGTTTCCTTGCGTAAGTCTCACAGTTCATATAGTTCACTATACTAATTTATGTAATTATTTAAGATCCAACTAACACTCACAGTACTAACTGGCGTTACTATTTTAGAGATTTGCTGTTTTGTGGGCTTACATTATAGCATGAGTGGACAGATATGGCTTACTCATAAACTGTAGTTTATATTCTGACTCAGGTTTTTAACCCATGTCATTAGGAAGAGGGCAACAGCATTGGGTAGATTATCTGTAATTCACACCTGAATGTGTTTTCTTCTGTATTATGTTATTGTTATATGAGCCTTTCCCTTACATAGCACATGAATATACTCATGCCAGACCAATGTAATAATTATACCAGAAACCCAGAATTGCTCCTGTCTGAAGAAAATACAGGGACAAAAAGTGAAGCAAAGACTGAAGGAAAGGCCATCCAAAGACTGCCCCACCTGGGGAGCCATCCCACATGCAGACACCAAACTAAGACACTATTGATGATGACAAGAAGTGCTTGCTGACAGGAGCCTGATACAGCTGTCTCCTGAGAGGCTCTGCCAGATCTTGACCAATACAGATATGGATGATAGCAGTCAACCATTGGACTGAGCATAGGGACTCCAATGGAGGAGTTAGGGGAAGGACTAAAGAAGCTGAAAGGACCTTATCTTGCATCAATTGGAGGGGAAGCCCTGGGTCCTGTGAAGGCTCAATGCCTCATTGTAGGGGAATATGAGGGTGGTGAGGTAGGAGAGGGTGGGTGGGGGAGCACCCTCATAGAAGCAGGGTAAGAGGGATGGGATAGGGGGGCTGCAGAGGGGAAACATGGAAAGGAGATAACATTTGAAATGCAAATAAATAACATATTCAATTAAAAAAAACTATACCAGTGTGAACCAGTGAGCTTACTGAGATTATGAGCAAGAGAGTGGGGGACAGACTACTTATAGGAGGAGCAGGTAGAACTCAAAATTAGCTGTATTATCCAAAAGCCCACGCTAGCACAGGCAATGACAGGAAAGGGAGAGAGGGGGGGGGGAAGAGAGAGAGAGAGAGAGAGAGAGAGAGAGAGAGAGAGAGAGAGAGAGAGAGAGAGAGAGAGAGAGACATACAGAGAGACAGCGAAAGACAGAGAGTCAGAGACAGAGAGAGAGACAAAGAGAAAGGAAGAGGAGGAGGAGAGAATGAAATTGCAACCCTGAGCTCTCTGCATGGCTTTAAGCAGTTGATCAGGTCTCGGAGTCTCATGTAGATAGCCCAGCTGGTCAGTAGTTGTTTACTGAGTCGATAACTGTGGAGAAGGGCTCTGTGAATCTTTGTGACTTCAGCTTTCCCAGAAATGTGATGTTTGCTGAATTCCTACATCTCATGAACTGCTCCCCTCCTCTCCCCAGCTTTCCTGGAAGGAATAGTTTAATTCAGGAGAAACTGCTTTGTAGCAATCACTTTAGCAGAATGCTGCATTCTGTAATTTATAGCAACATGGCTTACTGTCTCACTGCTTCCTCTGGAGTCTAGGAACACCAAGATCAAGGAGCAGACCTGTGGTGAAGGTCTCCATAAGAATGTGTTATCCCACGGTAAAGAGAAAGGAGACATACAGAAATGATTTTCACAATCTCAAGACTATCATAATCAGCATTAATCCACTTCTGAGGGCAGAGCACTTCTGGTCTTGTTGGTGCCATCGGGCCCCACAACCCAACACTTTTCACTGTGTGAATTAAGTTTTCCAACAAAGTGTTTTTGGGAAGGACTCATGGACAGCATCGCAGAAGGGAACATTTAAAGAGAATTTGGTTTTTAATTCTTGAATAAGAGCTTTCTCTCATATTGCGGAACAGTACCATGTGGTCCAGTGAAACAACTGTGGATTATGAGCAATGTTTTATCTTGTTCTGTTGTCATGGAAGACCAGAAGAAGATTTGTGAAAAGTCAGGAGGGAGAGGCTTGAGACATATTTGAAGATGTGTTTTAAGTGCTCATCTGCAGGTATGTTTACAGAGCCAGACACATAATTCCCCCCTGGAATGGTCCTGGAGACAGAGTAGTCATCTTTGAGAAATATGGAATGGGGGTGTGGCAGGGAGATTGGCTTGTACATGAGTCATTGCTCTGCCTATGGCTAGTGTGTTTACTACGTTAGATAGAACAAAGTTCAGTGCTTTCATTTGGCCATGCCTACCATTGTTTTAGTTATAAGAAAGAAAACCATTCAGGTTATTTTATCTCCTTATGTTTAGAATATACATGTTATCTTATCTTAAGAAATAATGCCAAGTTCTCAGGTGCTTACATAGTCTAGCTGTTATTTTATTTTTCCAGTGCAGACTCCAGGAGCACTGAGAATTTCCTTTTAGGAACTAGCCAAAGGACAAAGGCTCACTTGAGCCTGGGTCAGAAAGAAAGTATCAGTAGAGGGGCACTGGCCTCAGTTGAGATGTGCCATCTCAGAACTGGAAGCCAGCTGTGGTTCCCAAATCAGAGCCCATTAGTATCATCCATATAACTTGTTAAAAATTGCAACTTCTCAATGCCATTTTGTGCCTGTGCATCCCCACACTTGCTTCTGATGTGGCAAATTTAAAGTGAGAACCAGGGGTCTGCTTCTGAAGATGTTCTCTGGAAACCCACTGTGAGACGCTGGTCCAGGTTATCTCTGTCCCACGGTCTTTAGTCATAATTTACTGGAAAGTCGAGGGTGTGAGAAAGTGTCTGGGAAAGTAAGTATTTTTCATAAAAATTCCAAATCCTTAATTCTTGGTATTTCCTAGAATAACTAATTATCACCATCCAAAACTTATGATAGTTGAACATCTGTTTTCTTTCCTGTTCTCATAATAGGAAAACATGAAAACATTGCATATTCAATTATACTATAGGAGATAATTAATGTTAGCAACAGGAGCCTTTTCTTATAGGTATTCTACTCTTAAGAACTAGAGACCACAGAAGAATGGGAACTCCAGAATAGACAGAATCACTGTGGACACAACACTGTCCTTTCAGAATGAATATTTGCCAGAAAAGACAATTCCTGCGGCTTCAGTCAAGTTAAGATCCTGTTAAGATGTGATTGGGGTTGTAAGAGGATAAATAAATATAAAATGGAGAAAGAACACAGGAAGGAGTGAGCATGGCTGACAGAGAGAGATGAAGGAAGTAAGAAGGAAAGGGGACAGAGTAAGATACTTCTTTGTGTGGCGTCACACTGAATGACTTCTCCTTTTGTTGTTTGGTGTGACAGAAGCACAACACTTTGTGATTTGGAAGGACAAACTCCCCAGGTTGCATCTCTGTTCAGAAATTACCATGTAAACAGCACATCTGTCGATTGCTTCAGCGCACATGTTTTACCGGAGTCGCAGACAGTAACCTGTGCAAGTGTGTTGCCATGTGGCTTTCTGCAATAAATGCCTAAGACGAACAAGATGCAAAGAGGGAGTTAATTGTATAGTAGATGCAAGAGTAGCAAAGAAAGGCAAATGCGCGCTGCTGACTGGGGACGCAAGGGATAGCTACCCAGGAAAGGATGGGCAGTGTAGTCACGTGAGGGTTGCTAAGTGTGAATCCTGGGGTTTCACCTGGAAAAGGAGTAAAAGATTCTGGAGGAAATAAAACCCAAGTGAAACTTCAAGCTAAAATCCCCTGGAGACAAAGAGTAAAATGTTGCAAGCTCACTCATACTTAGAGGGGATAATGGCCATGTGCCAAGATGATAAACATTGTTAGTTGTATGACAGTAACTGGGTACAACTCAGGTGTTTTGTTGTTGTTCTGTTTGTTTGTTTGTTTGTTTTGCTTTGAGGCAGGCTCTCCCTATGTATAGCAGGCTGGCCTCACACAGAGATCCACTTGCCTCAGCCTCCTAAGTGCTCGGATTAAAGGCACTCATGCGCCTAAGCTGCCCTATCCTATCTCCTCCTTCATCCTTCTTTATGGTCAGACAAGCTAGCACGGCTACCAGGATCCCTCTGTCAGCCATCTACAAGTGGATATTTCATCTGCTACAACCTACTCCTATATTAAAGTGCCCCGAGGGATGGACAAACCTAGTAGGGGGTGGGGGGAGCTACTGTCACATTGACCCTCAGTATGCAACCACCTGCTCTGTGGGGCCTTCAAGAAGCAGAGGCTGCTCCCAGTCTACATTTACCCTGCCTTTTCTTCCAGGCCTCACAGGAATCCAGCACTGCTTGCGGGGTGGGTCTCTGACTGTGAGCATGAAGGCCCTGCAGCCCCGTGTTTGAGGGAATTTGAGGAGGCCACAGGAGAGGGCAGGCTGGGGCAAAAGCCCCAACAGCCGCAATCTAAGTGGGTGCCAAGGTGGGGCAAAATGGTATTTAAGGATTCGGGAGCCTTTTCCTTGTCTTATCGGGACAGAGAGGAGGCTGCAAACCTGTGAGAACCACAGGAAGTGGAGGTCTGGAGTGGTTGGGGAAGGGACAGACAAGCTGCTAGGTGACAGGGAGAGACTAATACAGTGAGTGTAGTTATAGCTAAGCCTCAACTGGCAGTGATGCTTGGTTTGCTGGAAACACTGTGATCTGGAAGGAGGCACTCAGATACCTCTGTCTGCGGTAGGGGGACCAGGCCTTACTCCATGCTGACTCCTGAAGCTGACCCCTTATCTACCTGCAGGCGGGGCAATTTAACCTTTTTCATGTGAAGTTCTTTCTGATAATTTTTTAAAAGTGGTTTTTAAAAAATCTGAAAAAGGAGTTGGTGGTGTACCTGGACTTGGCGCTATTTTTGATGTTTTTACACGAGGAAGTTACAGAGAATACACTCTAGTTATAGAAATTTGAGTCAGGTTATTTGGGTACTGGTGATAATGTTTAATAAAACCATATTAACTGGAGTTTATATGTATGTGTGTACACCTACACACACCTACACACCACACACACACACACACACACACACACACACACACACACTTGCAGGGGGGGCAACAGGGAACCAGGGCTGCAGTGGCATGCATTAAGCATGCACTCTCACTATGATTTTTTTTCATGTAGTATTATTATGATTTCCATTTCATAATGGAAAAACTGAGATGGAGTCACAATGCTGCTTCCAAAATTTCACACATCTGGTAGAGTGCATCAGAGGTTTGAAACAGGCAGGTCTAACTTCCAAGTCCGTGCTTTAAAGCTTGGAACTAGGTCTCATCCATTTGTATATTCATGCATTCATTCATCCCAAGATGATTGTATCAAATACCTGTGATGGGAGAAAGAGCTGTGTTTTTAAATTTGCAGCAGACTGTACAGCAGGAAAGGGTTAAAATAAGAAGCTGGAGAAGTGAGTGACCACCTGTGAACCAGGGGGCATGGGAGAAATTGAAAAGAGATGGGTCTTGAAGTATGTGTGGGCAGTTACCTGGGAAACAGGGCACTGGATGTCAAGGGCAGGGCATTTGAGGCAGAGGGAGAGTGGATAACAAAGGCACATGGGCATGAAATGAACTGATGCATTTAGGCTGTGTTCAACGGCATGAAGAAACACCTTGGAAACACAGGGAAGGTAGCAGGAAGTGGGGGTACAGACTTGGACCTGTCAACAAAATTTGAGTGTCTGTCAGATTCCCACACTTCAGTCTGGGATGTTCTCCAGAGAACCACAGAGAGCTCATTTTTCTCCTTAATAAAGCAAGTCCATTTCTATTCATGTTTCCATTGGAAAAACCAACCCGTGTTAGAAAACACCATCCTTCATTTCTTTTAAAGGGAGAAATGTGCCTTGATCCAGGAATACACATTTCTACAGGGCAGGGCAGTGTGCTTACTGCAAAGAAAAGGGAATGAAAAGATTGGCTTTTAGAAGAACAACATAAAGAAATTTGAATTTTCATCTTATTGTAAGAATGCATTACGATGTCTTAGATTTATTTGTTTGAGTAAAAGATCTTAATTGTGGACTCCTTTAACACTGGCCACCATTTTAAATGGTACACAGGACATTCTGCATTCATATATAAGACTTGAGGCACCAGTCAGCAATCTCATAGCTCATGAGATGTCCCAGAAGACCTCACTCCTTCTGAATTCAAGTGAATTCTTGACTTCTTCCTTTTATGCGTGGCCTTTCTTTCTCTAAATATCACACTTGCTTTTTTATCTCTTTGACAATCTTCTCCCCCTGCCCTTTCTCCTATCACTGTCTACTGACTTTCAGTGCTAAGCTTAGAAACCCTTCCACTTCTGGGCTCTTGAATTGAACATGTGGTTAGGAGCCCATGTACTTATTTCTTCAATAGCCTGTGCTTGTCTATCATAGTTCGTATACTTCAGAAGATGAATATCTACTTGTGTGTTCAGTAGGAAACCAGGGGGTGAATGATGGAAGGCTACCTACCTTGTTACTTTTATATTCTTATTGCAAACCACCTTCTGATCATGTAACAGGGTTCCCTGAAGATGCCTTGATGACTTAGAAAGAAAGAAGTGAACAGAGGATTATTGTCTATTTCTTTGCACAAGGAAGGCATTGATTCATGGTTCTTACAATAAGTCCACAAGGGATCTGCATTTAAAGAAATGCATAATGGGTGGGTGAGGAGGCTCAGTGGGTAAAGGCTCTTGCTGACAAACATGATAACTTGTGTATGGTCCCTAGGATCCACATTATGGAAGATGAGAACTGATTCAAATTGTCCTCTGAACTCACTGGGTGTGCCAGGGTATGTTTGTAGCAGACACACACACACACACACACACGAGAGAGAGAGAGAGAGAGAGAGAGAGAGAGAGAGAGAGAGAGAGAGAGAGAGAGAGAGAGATAATAAAATGCAATAAAAATTTACAGACATTCAATGCTAAGTACATGCTTCAGTGTATAATTCAGCGTTGCTTTTTGGGGGATAATATTTGACATTGAAGATTACATTAAAATTGATGTTGGTGTTTGAACAGATATTTTCAACATTAACCAAACACATGACAAGAGAAAATACCCCTGCAGCTTATGAAATTAAGTGTTTGAGGCGTGATACACTCGAGGAATAGCAACTCTGATCTTGCTGGGGTTAGAAGACAGACACCTGAGCCACTCAACCTACCTCCAGCTTCTTCTGTGTTTCTGAAATAGTAAAGTACTCACTTTAAAAGTCTTCTAACTCCCGACAGTGTAAACTTCCCTGTACTATCTGGTGAGTGTGGCTTGATAGGGAGAATGATCCCAGCAACATACAGTGATTGGAAAACTGCAAGAATTAATAGAAATGAATGAGATCAGCAACTGGCATCCCTGAGCGCAGCGCTGGAGGGTGAATGTTCACAATCTCCTTTAGCTCCTATAGAAGCCATGACATAGTTGCTATTGCTTTCTTACACTGCAGGATAATAGCAAAGGAGAGAGGGCAGACTGAAGAAAGGCTCAAGGTTTATCAGGCAGTTACTATTAATGATAAGATTTGCTACTATTATTTATATGACTAGAGTCTATATTAAATGTTATTGTTTATTTCTTTGACCTCATATGCTCATTTTTGTTTTGTACTTTAGGATATCTCTGAAAATCACATTCTTCTTTTCTAGCCCAGTCCATTAGAAACTTGAAAATATTGTAGTGCTTTTTTTTTAACATGGATGAGATTAATTCTCTTGCAAAGAGAAGCCATGGGTATCCCTTGTACTTTTTTTGTCATGACAGCCATCTCTGGAAGAAACAGGTACCAGACAACTGAGTCTATCAGCACATTGATTCTGGTCTTTCCAGACATCAGAACTGTTTTTCTGAAACGTCATACAGCTTGTGGTGTTTTGTTACAGATGAGGGCTATTCTATGGGGACTTAGCATGCAACTCAGTTGCTAGAGCACTTGTCTAGCATGCACAGAGCCCTAGGTTCCATCTACAATGTTTAAGCCAATGGTGGTATAAGCCCATAAATCCTTAGCATGCAGGAGGATCAAAACTTCAGGGTCATCTTTAGCTGCAAAATAATGTTTGAGACCAACTGAAGCTACATGAGATTCCTGTCTCAAAAATGAAACATACAAAACAATAGCAAAAGTCTCCTGTAGTTTGAACTGTGTACTTCTTAAGCTTCTGGGTGGAAATCCTCAGGTGACCTTATTTGCTGAAAGAGGGTTTGGGATCCCAGAGGTAACTGAGTTAAAGTAGTTCAGAAGGATGGAACTTAATCCACCATGGTGATACTCTTATGAGAAGAGCAATTTAGATACAAACATACACAAAGAGGCAATATGAAACTACTGGGAGAACACAACCCACAAGCTTAGGAAAGAGACCTGTAATAGATGTGGCAATGCAGGCTACAGGCAAGATCCCTAGCATTCAGCCTTTAAAACAGAGAGACAATAAAACCCTGTGGCTTAAAATTTCAGGTTGAGATGGCACTTGTGGCAGCCTGAGAAACCAATACTGCACCCACATGGGCTCAACTCTCTCTCACAACATGGTTAGCCCAAGCACAGGGCCTGATTGCTTCTGATTTGATCCCAAGATTGAAAAGACACTGTCTTTTAAGTAAAGAGAAGAAAGGGTTAGTTCATTCTCTCTCTCTCTTTCCTCTCTCCTGTTAAGTCAGTGATTGCTGCATTGAGTTGCAACTATTGATGCAGAATGACTTTCTGCTTTTCAGATGTATAAGCGATGCTTTGAAACCCTCACGGAAGGGATTTTTTTCTCTACTATGTCAGCAACCAATTCATCAAGGACACAAAGTTTGGAGGGGAAAAATGGACTTCCTATTTTTTTCTCCATCTTCTCCCTGAGGACGCAGAAATGGAAATACGTCTTCTATACTTTGTCCTCTTGCAGGTCTCTAACCTGGAGATGCTCTAAGTAGCTGTGTGTTTGGAAACAGAAAGCACAGAGCATGCAGAGACAAGGAACACTACCTTAGAAGTGACTGCCAGAGTCCCAGGGTCAGACGCTTCCTGGAAGCAAGCTCTCCTCTGGCAGGAAAGGTGCACAGAGGGCTGCGGAACAGCCCTACCTTCTGGGTGCAGATGTAAGCGCCTAGGACCCTGTCTCAGCTGTTCTGTTGCTTCTCCGGCCTGTGGATGGATACAGAAAATGTGACACATTCACACAATGGAGTATTACACAGCTATTAAAAGCAATGAATTCATAAAATTCTTAGGCAAATGGGTGTGTCTGGATTGAGGTAACCCAACCACAAAAGAACACACATGATATGCACTCACTGATAACTGAATATTAGCCCAGAAGCTCAGAATATCCAAGATAGAATTTGTAAAACACATGAAACTCAAGAAGAAGGAAGACCAAAGTGTGGATACTTCAAACCTTCTTAGAAGGGGGAACAAAATACCCACGGAAAGAGTTACAGAGACCAAGTGTGGAGCAGAGACTGAAGGAATGACCATCCAGAGACTGTCCCACCTGGGGATCCATCCCATAAACAACCACCAAAACCAACACTATTGTGGATGCCAACAAGAGCTAGCTGACAGGATCCTGATATAGCTGCATCCTGAGAGGCTTTGCCAGTGTCTGGCAAATACAGAAGTGGATGCTTACAGTCATCTATTGGACTGAGCACAGGGTCTCCAATGAAGGAACTAGAGAAAGTACCACAAGAGCTAAAGGGATTTGCAGCCCCATAGGAGGAACAACAATATGAACTAACCAGTACGTGCAGAGCTCCCAGAGACTAAACCACCAACCAAAGAAAATACATGGCGAGACTCATGTCTCTACCTGCATATGTAGCAGAGGATGGCCTAGTCGGTCATCAATGGAAGGGGAGGTCCTTGGTCCTGTGAAGGCTCTATGCCCCAGTGTGGGGGAATGCCAGGGGCAGGAATGGGAGTGAGTGGGTTTGTGAGCAAGGGGGGGGAGGGTTAGGGGGGTTTTGGAGAAAAAATAGGAAAGGGGATAACATTTGAAATGTAAATAATGAAAATATCTAATAAAAAATAATAAAGTTAAAAAAAAAGAAAAGAAGTGACTGGCAGTGATGAAAGTTTCTGTTCTAATAGGACTTTTGATAAACGTTAGATTATCATATTATCATATTTTAAACTGCTCAGAGGGTAAGAGCTCTGCTTGCTCAAGCGTGAGGAACTCAGTTCAGATCAGCCATGCAAAAGCCATGTGTCCAGGATGATGGATATATAGGCCTTCCTTGCTACAAAACTAGTCAAAATAGTGAGATCCATGTTCAGGGAAAGACCCCATCTCAAATAATTAAGTGAAGAATGATAGACATGGATGCCTAACAGCCCCTTCTGATATCTGTACATTCATGAGCCCCCCCACACACATGCACTCATACAAACATGCACACACATATCTCATGTACATACATATACATACTTGCACATATGTGTACATACATATACACACACATGCTAAATATAGAAATGAAATAAAGTATTTTGAAGGAATATGTGTGCAATAACATTTGCACTCTCAGGTCAGGGTCATCTTCAGAAGTAAGTTATTACTGCAGTAAGGATTCCTTAGTCATGATACTGACACTTTGCAGGCTCTGTACCTTGAGCTGTTCCCATAAAGAGATAAGATGGTCTTTGCTCCCAAGCTTTCAACAGTTCTCACACACACGTGCATGCTATACAAGAGCATGTATTACTAGGACAGAAGAAGAAAACATTTTAGCAATGACTTCTTTTTAAAACTAGCTTTGAAATGCGTTTGAAATCTGATGAAATAGCTCATTTGACCATAGAGTTCACTTAAATTTCTTGATTTGGTCTTCCCATGGACACACATGTGGATTTCAGGCCTTATTCTTGAAACATATTCACACAGCCTAAGACACTTTGGTCCTTCCTACTTTACACAAGCTTGAGAGAGTGTGTAGGGAGAGACCCCAGGATGTCATGCATTCTGGATAAATTCTCTCCACTGATCTACACCCCCAGTCTCCTAAGCCTCCGTGTCTCCGTGAGATAAGTTGATATTATTAACACATGTAAGGCCCCGTGGTCTTTCACACAGAACACTGCCATCTTTCCTTGTTGACCTCCGTCAAGCCACTGCTGATGAGACTTTCATGGTTCCTTGAGTGGTCTTGAGTGATTCTTTTTCTGTTACTTGAAAAGTCACTATGACACATAAAGCGATAAGTACATATTAGGTGGTAAAGCTTCTGCTAATAAGGAAAGTGCTCCATAATTAACAACCTTGAAAGGAATATATAGATATAGATATAGATATAGATATAGATATAGATATAGATATAGATATAGATATAGATATAGATATAGATATAGATATAGATATAGATATAGATATAGATATAGATATAGATATAGATATAGATATAGATATAGATATAGATATAGATATAGATATAGATATAGATATATATAGATACACACATATGGTGTATTTGTGTATGTGTAAATGCAGAAATCCCTAGTATGGTACTCTTAGGGGACCTCAATGATCCCCATTCTCTTGTATTCTGGTGTAATCTACTCCCTGTGACTGTAGATAACCTGCTGCCAACTGTGTTCCAGGTCATCTGGTATGCAGACCCTTCCCTACTAAGCTTTGGTGATGATTACAACTCCTCTTTACTATATTGTTATTTTGAGTGGCCATAGTCCAGAGGACCTAGTTGTGCTCCACCCTGATTCTGGACTGATAAAAATTGTGAAACAACCAAAGTTAGGTTAAGCTATTACCTTTTGGTGTTAAATTATGCATAGCAGTGGATAACTCATCCATGGACAAATACGCAGGGGCATGCCTCAGTGGTAGAGTACTTGACAAGCATGCTAGAGGCCCCAGGATCCTCAAGTCTACATGAAAGACATATTGTGTGTTGTGCTTTGCTGTTATGTTGAGGGAGAAGACCCGGATGAGAGAGACAATGCCTCGGAAAGTCAGATAGTATGAAACAAAGACATCGCACTGGCTTTGTAGTAAATTATTCCCGGAACATGTTACCTCTCTCCCCTTAGGAAAGTCAGGCTCCAGTAGAATGAATTTGGAGTTACATGTAATCTTCTGGCATACGTTTTTCACTTACTCTGAAAGCTATTTGATTTTTATATATCTAATTGTATTGCTAAGATAATAATCTTATTTTCTAGAGCTCCAAATGGTACTTTCAATAGAAATTTCAGAAAGATAAAGTTTTCTCTGTTATTAGTGATCACAATTGAATCTTTCTCTAACTATGTCTATAAACTATCATAAAAATATGCTGGGGCTCAGCCTGTAGCTCAGTGCCCAGGAAGGCCAGCAGCTCCCCCAAAGCTTGTTAAGGGCCAAACTCAATGCTCATTAGCGAGAAGGAATGGATCAGCCAGGCATGATGGTTTGAGATGAAGTAAAAAGTTTTATAGCCCATTTGGTTTTGTTCCTAGCTTTCTGTTTCTTTCATTTATGAATTTGCCTTCCTTTTGAGGCTGCTAGAATCAGGTGCCTTTCACCTCTTGCATAGACGTATTTCTTGCTAACCAGCACTGAAAGAGTTACTGGGTTTGTTTAGTTCTGCTGGATTTTAAGATGATGCCTGACAGATGTTTAATTCATAAACCGGCCTTCTGAGGTCAAGATTATTACCCCTATTTAGAAGATCTAGAAACCAAGGCAGAAAGGTTGAGTAATTTATCCCCGGGTGCAGGAGGGATCAGTGTCTGAGCTAGGATTACAGTTCTGAGAGCCTCAGATTCCTAGACCTGTGCTCAAATCACTGCGTGAATTTCAAGCTGCTTGGACTCCTTAAACTAAGCTCTTCTCCCCTCTTGCCCTCAGAGCCCTCTGCTGAGCATTTGAACTGCTGTCAGCAGAAGTGCATGAGGTCTGGAGGGCACAGCCTAGAAAGTAAACCAGGCACTGTCTGGTTGTTGCTGGCTTCTTTGGGCTTGGCAGGCAGTTTCTCCTCCAGAATAGGTTCTCAGACAACTATGTTTTCAAGACTTTTTCTTTTCAGACAGAGAACTTACTCAATCTTCATTAGCCTTCATCTTGTGCTCCAGAACTCTATTAAGGAGTTAAAACGTGGGCAAAGACTCATTGGTACAGGAGGTGATATTTCATAACTTTGTACACAGGTTTCCACTTGAGTTATTTTTTTCTAAGAGGAACCTCAAGATCTACCACCTATCTATACATTACTTCCCCACTCTCTGAGTTTTTTGAGGCATACCTTTTTTACAAAGATGCAATGAAAAATACATGTATCTGCCACCATTGTTAATGTTAGGAAAGTGTTCTTGAGCTTGGTCGAAACAGAAAGAACTTATAGAAGAAATATTTTTAGCACTCTGGATTTGGAGGCAGAATGGAAGGGTTGATCTGTGTATTTCTGCCAGTGTTTTGATCTTAAGCCAATCACTTAACCTCTCTGAAGGTACAAAGACAAACCAAAGGGCCCTTGCTCATTAGAGGGTTCACTGTGGTGGGAAAGATAGATCACTGGCTAGGACACAATGCGATTCGTGCTATATTAGTGTTATGATCAAAGCGCTTAGGGAGCACAGAGGTAGCAGCATTTAAGCCTGACCTTGATTTTTCACTGCATACCAAACAGAATGTATTTTAATTGGAATGACCCTGGCAGACCCAAGGTGGAAAACTACAGCCTATGTTAGAAAGTACAAGTGCTGGATGACGACTGGACCACTGAGTGAACAGACAACTGAGAAAAGTTGAGAGAGAGAGAGAGAGAGAGAGAGAGAGAGAGAGAGAGAGAGAGAGAGAGAGAGAGAGAGAGAGAGAGAGAGGAGATAAGGGGCAAATCTGGAATCAGGTGGCAAGTCCAGGCTGTTCCTTAGGGAGAAGAAGGGTGTTTATGAATGCAGTCACTCCATCATACTGAATGCATTAAAAGTGGTAATTCGGGCACCATAATAATGCCTAGTTTGAGGAAGGGTTTAGTGCCAGAACTGCTTGAAAGACAGATAAATAAGCAGACAGTCACAGAATAGTGGTGAACACCAAGCAAGGTCTGTGTCCAGGAACACAGAGGGAGACACAGAACATACAAGATGACCTTGTCAGAGGCAGGAAGGGAAGAGACATGCTTTGCTCTGTCACTGGAAGCAGCCTGATGAGTTCTTTTCAGAGACCTCCACTCAAGCAAAATCAGTTTTCCTGGCTTTGATGCAGACAGGAATTTTAGGATGAGCAGCTAAGAAGCAGATTTGGAATTTATTAAACTTTAAAGAAGGATTTTGGGCGAGAGGATAATGTATACCTGAGAGCATGGGTGTGAAATCAGGGTTTATTAATAGATTTTTAGCATTTTTATGAGAAGAGACGCACCTGGGGAAGGAATAAGGCATATCTATCTAAGCATGGGTGTGAACTTCTTGAGGGAGGGTCACAGTTCAATTAATTCTCAGCATTAGCCATACATGCTACTTAGGAGGCTCTCAAGTTCCATATCAAAGGACTGGAAATAAACTTTCCTTCCTCTTACTTGGAGAAGTGTGATGATAAGGGTGGCTATATTAGATGGGGGTGATTAGATAGGATTATAATCTGATATACTAAAGCCAGGAACCACTAGAATTGCTCAAAGGGATTTAGATATATGTCTTTTACTATATGAAGATTCAGGTAAGATTTTTAGACGTTTATAGTTTACGTATTGAAAAAAAAGAGAAAGGCCTTAAGCCAAGGTTGTTGACCATGTTGGAAGTCCTGATGCGCAGCTGGTAAGAGGTTTCACTCAGTAAAGGCATATATGTAGGTGTGTGTGTGTGTGTGTGTGTGTGTGTGTGTGTGCCTCTGTGTGTGTGTGACAAGTCTTTGAAATATTTTATGTAGTTCATATGAAATATATAGTGTTCTCAATATTTATTCTTTTTATTAATGCATTCTAGTCTTCAAAATTCTATTTATTTTCATCATGTTTTAAAAAAGCAACTTCACAGTTTTTCTCACGTGGAGCTAATAATTCCTTTGGGAGAGATGCTGATGGTGTCTTCAAGTAAGTGTCTTTGCTACCAAGAGGCTCCTAAGTGGAAAGTACTGAATAGTTGTTGACCAATAAAGAAAGTGAAACAGGTGAGATTATATAAGGTTTGCTTGTCATCAGGTCTTCACATAACAAATTAAAAGTTAAATTATTTAGATTAAGAATCTGACTATCATACACACACACACACAAATAGTGAAATGTCTAACTTAGACAAATGTTAACAGTATAAAACTTCCCTATAAAATAAGTACCCAATAAAAAAACCATGCTCACACTTGGGTGCATTTTCTAAGCATCTTTCTGTCTCCTCTCATGCCTATGCTTAAGTCTGTATTGCAACAACTTCTCTCTCCCTCTCCCTCTCCCTCTCCCTCTCCCTCTCCCTCTCCCTCTCTCTCTCTCTCTCTCTCTCTCTCTCTCTCTCTCTCTCTCTCTCTCTCTCTCTCTCTCTCTCTCTCTGTGTTGGAGAGGAGGGTGCATGTTCATATGAGTGCAAGTATGTTTACACATAAATATGGAGGCTAGGGTGCCATATCTTAGGAGAGGTTCACCTTGTTCTTTGAGATAGGGTCTCTCTGAACCTGGGGCTCAGCATTTAGGGTTAGATCAGCTGCCCTGTAAACCTCAGGGATCCACCTTCCCTGTTCTGGGATTATAAACGCATGCTATTACATGACTGTTAAACTTGGGTTATAGGAACCAAATGCAGACCATCCTTTACTCTTATAATGGCTGAACCATTATAAGAGCCTTAAAAATGTCCCCGTAATAAACTCTAGTGCTGCTGTTAAAGTTTATACCCAGTATCACCCCTGAACACTCAAAATTTTGTCCTTTGCTTTATATTAAATACTTTTGCAATTTATAATCTCTTTAAGATAAAACACATAAACTTTTACTTTTAATTTCAATTTTAATATTTTTAAAGAGCATATTTGTTTATGCTTTACTCTATACAGCAATCTAAAAACAGAACATACTGTCATTAGATAGAAAAGACTCCAGATTTAAAAGGGAGAAAATAGCACCCTGATGTTCCATTGTTTTGGGATCTGAAGAGACATCTTCCTCTGGGTAGGACTTTCAAAACCTGCAGAGATTCAGTGTAGATGTCTATGGAGCCAAAGGATGTGACAGAGACTCACTGTGGAGGCTTTGGCTGTCATCCTCTCTGCAGGATGAAGTTGATCTAAATATGTTTACCACTATGGGCAAACACAGACAGACATAGCACAGTGTCAGACTCTTTGATTTTTAGAAATGATTACTATCTTCAAATATGTATTAGGAAAAATTAGAAGGAAAAGTTTAAAAAATACTCTAAAGTCCTCAGGCATTGAAAATGTCTTAAAAATATTTGTAAGGTAAGAGTGTGGAGTAAGAGACAGCTCAGTGGTTAAGAGTACTGTCTTAATTAGGGTTTCATTGCTTTGAAGAGGCCCCAGGATCAAGGCAACTCTTTTGAAGGACAACATTAATTGGTACTGGCTTACAGTTACAGATGTTCAATCTGCTATCATCATGGCGGGAAGAGTGGGAGTATATCCAGGCTGACATAGTGATAGAGAAGGAGCTGAGAGTTCTATATCTTGATCTGCATTGGGCAGAGCCTAAGCATGGGAGAAGAACTCAAAACCCACCCCTACAGTGACACACTTCCTCTAACAAGCTTATACCTTCTAACAGTGCCACTTCCCATGGGCTAAGAATATTCAAACCACAACACGTAGCTACTGATCCTGCAGGACTCTTGTGTTTGGTTCCCAGGAAGCTGTATAGTGTCTCACCACTATTCTGTTTCAGGGCATCTGACACCCTCTTCTTGCCTCCACAGGCACCAGGCATGCATATGACACATACACTTGCACACAGATAAACATCTATACACATCAAAATAAGTTTAAAAACAGAGAAGTGGTTTGGCAAGTGTTAAGAAACTCTAGTTATTTATAGACTCTCTGTTTAAATTATAAAGAAAATAACAGTTGGGGTTGACTATAAAGCACATGATAACTCAGATAATTGAGGGCTAAAGAGACAATAATTGTGGCGAAACATATCAGCCAGATACCAAATCAACCTAGCTTTTAGTTTAAATGTGCTTGTCATTGTGGAGGATACACGGGCAGTAGTTGTTGCCTTGCCTGCCCTGAAGGAAACCTAATATCTTGTAGAGATAAGCTGTATGATGTAGAACACAGAACACTATGAGGTATCAATTTTGAGACATGATCTCATCACTGAAATGATAGGTGAGAAGAGACAGGACCTTCAAAGGAATATCCTGGACATGGTTGTAATTACGGACAGGCTGTAAGAAAATGTGGCATTTTGGATCAATCTATAGGAACTAGAGAATTTTTGCCTATCCGGATCAGAAAACCGACATCAGGACCAACTCAACCACAGCTGAATGATAAGGCAACCAAATACATCTAAGTGAATGACCATGCGGTACTGTAGAAGCAAAACATGCTTATAAAGCTAGGGAATTATTTAGTGTTGTCCTAGCACTCGCTTGCCAGCCTTTATTGAAAGCAGTATGTTTCTATCCCCTGGTTAGAGAGGAAATTACATTCACCAAGCATAGAGTCATGTATATGATACAAGACTGTAATATGGAATTATTTCTATCACCTTTGACTGTAAGATGCCCTCTTTGTCATAGAGTTATTCTTGCAATATAGGTATATATCTTTTAGGTGCTATTTCTATATTTTTGAGACTATAATATAATTACAACATTTTCCCTTCCCTTTCCTCCCTCGTGCCCCCATATGCCTTTCTCCAATCTTTTTCACATTAGTAGCCTCTTTTATTAATTGTTATTACATGAATATGTGTGTAAATGTACATGTTCCTAAATACATAGAATGTTCCATGTATGCATATTTTCAGGGCTGACCATTTGGTACTAGCCAATCAATGCTCTTCTCTGGGGCAGAACATGTCTCCAGCTGCCAGCTTTTCTCATTTTCTTATATATAGTTCTTAGTGTAGGGCTTTTCTCCATCTGCTTTGGCACGTCTATGGGTACTTTCCTTGTTTAGTTCACTAATGTTCTGGTATTCATTTTGGTGAGATGCCATGGGTGTAGCTTCTGACATTACTAGCAATCAATCTCATAGTAAAGGTCGGATGCTCTGGTTCTCACAGTCTGCCCACTCCCTCTTCTGCAGTGTTCCCTGAGTGAGCTTCAGGTGTGGGGATGTTTTGTAGCTGTATCCCTCGGGACTGAGCTCTACCACTCCACAGTCTGGTCCACTGTGCTTTCTCTAGCTGTCTCCTTGTGTTGCAAAGAGAAATTTCCATGATAAGAGATGGGAATTTCACATATCTGAGGGTATAGAGGCCAATGCTGTTCTTAGGGATACAGCTGTACATTTTAAAGAACTTAGTATCAATAGCTTCAGGGAAAAAATGAGGAATTAAAATCTGAACGGTGACGAGAGATACCACGGGTGTCACAGAGCACAGGAAAATTCCTGAAAGGACTTGAATCTGCTATTCTAATGATAGAGGACAAGAATAGGGGATCTAAGCTTAGTTCTGTTTTGAGCTGTAGACTTTCTATGCCAAGTTCACATCACTGGTGATGATTTTGTTTGTCTTCTTCCTGACTACAGTAGATGAAGCCAAGATGTCTGACCTTTGAAAGGGGGATTTCTGCGCCCTAAGACTTCCTTGTATTGTTCAACTTTATTAAAGAGAAACCATTCATAATAAAAAGTATGTTTTCTCATACTTAAACATTAAAATGCATTAGGTTATTAAAACTTACAGCAATATTCATCTATTTTCATCCTAAATTTATGTTTGATTTTCAATAAACATGCCATTATTAGCCATTACTCTTGGTTGCCACATAACTAGATGCCCACATAACCTGAAGATATTTTTATTACAGCATATAAAGCAATCAAGCTGGAACTGATCTGAAAAATCCCTCTGCTGGCCAGCTTTCATAGTTTCTCAAAGTGCCCTGACATGTTGCTCAACCACATCAATGATTCTACCCAGTGTTGTACCCTGAATGTTATAGTGCTAGACCTGCCAAGCTAGATGTGCCCACTGTTGCAATGGTGGCAAAAGGTTATAGGTGTAACCAACTGCTTTTGGTTCAGATTTGAGCGCTGTTGCACAGAAGGAATTTATGTTTGACACTGGAAACTTAGTTAAAAGCTCGTAGCTTGTGAAGTCATAAGGCCCAAAAGGGGAGTATGCTAATGCTGGCTTGCTAACTAGACATGATATTCAATGTATTGATTAAGTATTTATGTTTACCCACATCAGTGAATGCTCCCCTTGTTCTTGGCCATAGAAAGTTTTCTCTGTGGTGGTCAGCCATTAATGGAGAGACTTTAAATGGTGAAAATGCTGATAAGTGCCTACTGAGTGCTCAGCTATAACTGCGTTATCTATGTCAGCCCCTCTTGGGGCTCAAGGAACAAAATTGAAGCAGGTACATAAAGGGTGAAACACCATGAGGACTGGTTGTAACATGACATGGTTACCACATTTGTAAACTCTCAGCAGCTATGGTTATCTGGACAAGATGAGGACAAGATCAGTCAATATTCCAGCAGGATGTACTAACTGGACTCAGTGGAATATAAAAATAATACAGGGGACATGATGGTGTGATGGTTATATGTTGGTTGTGGGAAGTAGGAGGGAGATTATGGTATGACTATGACTCAGATACATTATTTGCATGTATGGCATTGTGAAAGAATAAATAGGAAAAAAGGAGAAAATACCCTTGGATATAGCAATATTCAATAAAACAATAATCTAAGTATCCTTATGTATATGATGTGTATCAACCTACCTTGATGTCTAGTCTTTAGTACTTATTGAGAGTTTATCAAAAAGGAAAATTGTTTATAAATTTATCCTCTATTTCGAACATTGGTTTTAAAATTTGACTGCAACATTTATGCAATGTGAATGGAATTGGTTAATGTGATGTACAGACTCTGAAATTCAAACATACATCTGTGTGTTTGACATGAGATAATGAGCTCCCTATTGTATTAACTGTGAGCCAGAACATGCTTGGTAGAAAAAGTCTGATTGGTCCCTGGAAGCATGGATGGTAAAGATGGCTCAGGGTTACCTGAACACTTCACTCCTAAGGAAATCTTAGATCTACTACATGACACTGTTGGTCATCTAGAAGACTAAGGGATTAAGCATTCACATACCCATTAGAGCTGAGAAACCCAACATATATCCTGAGGTACCACTTTGGTTTTATTCTAGCTTGAAGCCAACATGTATCTTGCTGTGATGGTTTGTATATGCTCAGCCCAGGGAGTGGCACAATTAGAAGGTATGGCCTTGTTGGAGTAGTGTGGCCTTGTGGGTATGGGCATAAGACCCTCATCCTAGATACATGGAAGCCAGTATTCTGCTAGCAGCCTTCAGATGAAAGATGTAGAACTATCAGTTCTCTTCCTGCACCATGCCTGCCTAGATGCTGCCATGTTGCTGCCTTGGTGATAATGGACTGACCTCTGAACCTGTAAGCCAGCCCCAATTAAATGTTGTCCTTATTAGAGTTGCCTTGGTCATGGTGTCTGTTCACAGCAGTAAAACCGTAATAAGACACTTGCTGAAGGGTAGAACAGTTACTGCTCTGCTGATAGCAATGGAAAGACCCTAACACCCAATCTCTCAATAGAGCTAATAGTGCCTCCTGCAGTAGACAATGGCTGGTAAAAGGCTAGGCTCATGAGCAACAGTGAAAGATCTCATTGGGTAGCAATGCCAGGATAGATTTTTCTGAATCATGACTTGGGAAGTCCTACGATTTTTGCTCTCCAAACTACACACAGGTTAACCATTAAATAATGTGAATGAGTGATTAAAATGGCATTTAAATAAATGTATTAGTTTAGATGTAGTCATTTGGAAGTCAAAGGATGATATGCTCAGGCCTCAGAAGACCAGAAAGAAATGGAATTTTCAGAATTCACAATCCACAACTCCTGATTTTAGGCAAGTGTCTTAGATTATTTTAAGCTTAGACTTCTGGTCTATTAATTGGGCTTAATAAAAGTGGCCATACAGGCTTATTTAGAAAATTCCATGACATACATACCCACCACAATAATCATTTCGCCTTGGTAAATAGCAAATATTATTTGTCTTATCTTATTCCGCTGAAAGGTGTAATTGTCAGTAGAGTTTGGAACTTATTGCCAATACACATTACCCTAAAATCCAAGATAGAAAGAATTATAGGCAAATAAGATGTCGCATTTTAAGAACTGTAATTTTTTTTTTTTGATCACACATATTCACCTGAAGCTTTTGGTACTTCACTGAAAGATTTAAAGTTGTGACTAAATGGGAGAAGTTGTACTTTTAGACTGGAGCAGAGAGAAGGCTTGTGAGCCCAGAGGTAGACTAGTGTTCAGAATACCAATTGCAAAGTAGCTCTCCACTGAGGCTTAGGGGAAATGGCTCTTTCATAATTTTAAACAGTTTGTGAATTCCCCTTCAAAGGAGGCTGTTCAAGGGGAGCTGAATATAACCTCTGCCTAATTCCTCCCAGTATTTCATTTCTCTTTTGTTTGCAAGGTATTAATAATTAAATGTGCTTCATATTGATAATTGTCCCACATCTTATTTATTAATGACTCACTATTAAGCTTAGACTTAATATCTCCAGAGGTTCTCAGGTCGCTGTTTTTTGCAGGTCATTGCTCTTTCTCTCACTGCAGGACTAACAGCTGAGGTTTCCAGCTTTGGGGCTTAAGGTGGATGGGTCTTGATGGTATGATTACCCACGACACACTTCATTACCTCTAATGGAGTCACCCATGCAGTCAAAGAGAGTAAGAGCCTTCGATATAGTCAACTAACAAGCAATAAATTATTACACCTGGGGAAAGCCATCATATGTAAGAGCTGTAAATGATCAGAGCCCAGGAGAAAGATATATATTTTTTATTTTGCTTCAAGTATGTGTCTCTTGGTTCTAAAAAAAAAAAAGACAGATCTTATTTTCAAAGCAAGAAAAGATTTTTTTTGAACCAATTCTTTGGTTCAGTGTGGATATGGCAAGAGACACAAAACACACAAGGCAAAAATCAAATGTATGCCACATGCTGTTGCTTCCTATAGTTCCCCCCTCCCTCCCCCCTTTTTTTGATGTGGTTTCCCAAATCCAGAATTATACCTGAATGTTTTCATTGAAGACTTAGAGAGATAGAGTACAAGTTTGCATTATGAAAGGAATCACCAGGTCGTCCCAGAGGAGGGGAAAGAATAGCCATCCTAACAAGCAAACATTGTTAACATGGGCTATAGGGAGAGATTTAATTAACCTCAGCAAACCCTCATAAATCTGGTCTACCATGCCCGTATGGTACTTTAGAGACCACAGTGCTGTCAGTGCCCATGTGTCCCCCAGTCAGGATCTGCTCCCAGGTTCAGTCCATCACATTCCACTGAGCAGAATAACGTTTCTTTCCCTCAGCCCCAAGAGGTCTCTTGCAACCGCTTTCCTGTGTCTTACTGCTCCCCTGGCTCCCCTAGTTTCATCTACTCTGAGAATCTTGAGAGTAGCCTCTCTGAGTTTCACAAGGAACAGATTCTTAATGAACCTTTCCTCCTACAGAGGAAGGAACTTCTTTGGAGCCCCAGTGCTCAGCAGAGGTTCCGAAGCCCTCATCCAGCCCTGAAATTAGGAGAGGCAAAAGCTTTCATCCGGGTAATTATGCTCTCCCAGCTCTTCACCACAACTGTTCTGAGTTAAACCACTATCTTTATGCTTCAGTGTGAAGTGTGTGTGTGTGTGTGTCCATTTTATGACAATTGGGAAGGTATTCAGTAAAGGTGTTCTGTTAGGAATGGAAATATATCTGCTTTGAATTTTTGTTCAACAGATTGAATACACGCATGTATTTAATTTGGGGGTTTAGAATAACCAGATAGAAACTTTCAAGACAGCAGTCCTATGCATCTTCCCCCATTTTTCTTAGCACTAACATTTCAAATTACTATGGCATTATCTGTCACAACAAGAAACCAACATTCAATAGTGTCAACACAAGTCCACACTTAACCCAGTGTTTACTAGTTACTGCCTAATGTTCCTTAGGTTCCTCCCTGAGGATCTCATCCGGGATGACATATTACATCTGCTCTCAGGATTTTGATCTTCCTATGTGAATGCTCTCTGATGTTAATGACCATGATAGTTTTGAGGAATACTGGCCATGTGTTTGATAGACTCTTTTGTGATGGAGGTTGCTTCGTGATTAGTCTCCGTTATTTGTTTGAGGGGAAGGAGAATGCAGAGATGAGGTACCCTTTTCGTTACATCCTCTCAGGTGGACATGTTGCCTACCACATGATGCTCACCTGACTGAGATAGTGTGGGCTGTCTTCCCCACTGTGAGCTTACTGCATCTCTTCTCTCCCTTTTACACACTCCATTCCTTGCTAGGAAACTGCTAAGCCATGAAACCTTAGCCTACAATCTATGGTTATGTCTGGAGTTATTCTCCAACCCTCAACAGGGAATATTTATATATGCTATTCAAATTAATTTATGAGAGGCTTGCCTCTTCTTCCATGTATTTATTGATTCAATCATTTATTTCTGCCAGTTTTATAATCTGTTTTATTGACTGTTAAACTCCTATGCCACACCTGAATGTAGTGATAGCTCAATTAAATTCATTAATCTTAAGTAGATTAATATAACCACAAGTTCAAAAAGAGCCTAAATGTTCTCTGACAACTTCAACTTAATGGAACAAATTAATACCTCTGTTACTTTTGATTTTCAAATCTATAATAATGAGAAAGCAAGAACTATTGTACAGAATTGTTGCACATTTGTGTCTAATATAAGCACAGCTCAGGAAACAGAATGCTCTGTGAACTATAGTTATTCTCGTCTGCTAGAGCTGGGTATTGTTTATTTTAGAAGATCAAGTAAGAAGTAGGGATTTCCATCCATTGACATGGCAGCATATATAACTCACACATAGTCATATATAATTACTATTTATACACATACCTTCATAAACTATACATACAAGTATGTATACAAGTCTTACATATATGACACATGTAATTTATACATATATAATAATTTTAATTATGCAGGATCAAGCTACAGACAGATTAACAATTTCCTCTTGTAGAATAATCATATTTTGCTAACATAGAAAACAACTTCATGTATATGAGATTCTGCTCATTTTTCTATTTAATTTCTTCACCTGTGTCAGACTTTGGCCCACAGATTTTAGTTCTATAGTTTGCATTTGAGAAGGGATAGAATTATAAACAGCTCTACTTTGGTAATATGCAAATTATTTTTACTCTCTGTATTATAATCATAAATGTTAAGAGTTCAGTAACAAGGTTGTAGGGAATCATGTTTTATTTTATTTTAATTTATTTTCCATTAATTAATTTATTTATTCACTTTATTCTGCTCCTTCCAGTCCCCACTCACACCACCCCTCCCTCACATCCTCTTCCCTTTTCTTCTGAGACAGGGAAGTCCCCTTGGTAGCAACCCATTCTAACACATCAAGTCACTGCAGAACTAGGTGCATCCCTTCCCACTGAGGCCAGATAAGGCTGCTCAGTGAAGGCAATGGAATCCACAGGCAGGCAACAGATTCAGGGACAGCACTCACTTCAGTTGTTGGGAGACCTGGATGAAGACCAAGCTGCACATTTGTTACATAAGTGTGGTGGACCTAGGTTCATCCTGTGCTTGTTCTTTGGTTGATGGTTCAATCTCTGGGATTCCCTGAGGTTCCAGGTTAGTCGACTCTATTGTTCTTCTGTGGAGTCTCTATCACCTTGGGGTTCCTCAGTCCTTCTCCTAACTCTTCCACAAGATGACCTGAGCTCCATTTAATGTTTGACTGTTGGTCTCTGAATCTATTTCCATTGGCTTGAATCTTACTCAGAAGGGGAAATAAAAAAGACATCTAGAGGTATATGGAGGGAGAGAACTGAGTGGGAGAGGGGATAGGAAGGGGAATTGAGCAGGGGATCACGTGTTGGGAGAGACAGAGAAAGAATGAAAATCCCTAGAGTATATCTCTAGAACATACCAGAGACTCCTGCAGGAGAGGTTCAAGGACATCTATGGGGGTAAATCTAGCTGAGACTCCTAGCAGTGGGAGATATGGAGCTTGAAGTGGCTATCTCTTGTAGCCAAGCAGGACTCTGAGTGGGGGAATAAGGACACTGACCCACTCATACAATCACTGACACAAACTGTGTCCTGCCTACAAGATATTCAAGGAGAAAGATGGGGCATAGAGAGAGGGAATGACCAATCAATGACTGGTTACGCTTGAGACCCATCCCATGGGCAAGAAACAATCCCTGAGATTATTAATGATCTCCTGTCATGCTTGCAGACAGGAGCCTAGCATAACTGTCCTCTAAGAGGCTCCTAACAGCAGCCAAGAATCATGTTTTTATATTTAACCACCATAAGTAATTTTGGAGCTAATTCTGGTTATGGTTTTGTCTTGAATAAGGAATTATCAGAGGATATCAAGGAACTTCCTGATACTAAAATTGATTGATTAAGCATTTCTTCAGGGACTTAGATCAAGAGTCAATGAAATAGACAATGACCCTGGGCTTATGTCTATAAACAGGGAGCAAACAAAAAACAAAAACAAATTTAAAAGTGTATTGTGCAATATTAGGTGGCGGTCAGTGCACAGAGATAGGATAGATACTATGATGGAGGAAGAGGCTGTGATATAGAAAAACTCTGGGATAGGATGACTTTTTCAAACAATGATTTTATTAGTGTCTTGACAGTTTTATGCAATGTATTTTTGACATATTAATCCCCAACTTTGATTTTTTTCTTTTTTTTTCCTCTATTGAGTCCACTTTGTATTTCCTAATTAGACTTGGGAATGAGGCCTGCCCTGGAGTGTGCCCAACCTACAAGAGTTTATATCATTAAAGGCCACTGCTCCACTCTCTCCCACTCACTATACAATACCACTAACTCCTCAGCCAGTGGTGGGATTTTTGTGCACACCTTTCCTTGCTCTACATTAGAATTTTGTCTGGATTGAGTTTGTTCAGGTCTTTTACATTGTATTAGTCAGGGTTTCTATTCCTGCACAAACATTATGACCAAGAAGCAAGTTGGGGAGGAAAGGTACACTTCCATACTGCTGTTCATCATCAAAGGAATTCAGGACTGGAAATCAAGTAGGTCAGGAAGCAGGAGCTGATGCAGAGGCCATGGAGGGATGTTCCTTACCGACCTGCTTTCCCCAGCTTTCTTGGCCTGCTCTCTTATAGAACCCAAGACTACCAGCCCAGAGATGGTACCACCCAAAAGGGGCCCTTCCCCCTTGATCACTAATTGAGTAAATGCCTTACAGCTGGATCTCATGGAGGCGTTTCCTCACCCGAAGCTCCTTTCTCTGTGATAACTCCAGCTTGTGTCAAGTTGACACAAAACCAGCCAGTGCATGCCTGTTGTCATAGCCATTGTAAGTTTCTGTTCAGCTTCCCAGTTGTGTCTGGACAAAATGTATTTCTTTGATATTGTCTACCACTTCTGGCTCTCACAGTCTTTCCATACTCTCTTACCTGATAACAGGAGACTTCAGTCTTTAGTGTGAGGGGTGTGAGGACTCAGCACTCCACGATTTCTTGTTTTCTGTGCAATAACCAGTTGAACACAGAATATCTGTATTAATTGCCACCCATTTAAAAAGAAGTGCCTCTGATAAGGGTTGGAGATGCTCTGAACTATGGATATAGCAATAACTCATTGGTTAGGATTCATTGTAATATCATTTAAACAGAGTTTCTCTATTAATTGGCACCCAATTCAACGAGAACATTCTCTTATAAAGGTTGAGAGATGCTCTGAATTATGGGTATAACAATGACTCATTAATTAGGAGTCATTTTAATATTATGTTAATTTGCAAAATAATCGTACAGGGCTCTTCTTTAGATTCTATGACCTGTCTAGCTAGAAGTTTTTTGGCCCTTTAACAGTGCTAGGCATGGGTTCCATCTCATGGAGCGGGCTTTAGATATGATTAGAAAGTGGTTGGTTACTTTCACATCATGCCACTATTGCAGGAGTGGATACATCTCATCAGACCAGTTGCTGTTGTAGTTTGTAGGTTCACAGATGGAGACAAATTATTTACAATTATAGATAACCACATTACAGTCACCTACTGAGTATTCATTTAGATTGGATTGTTTCTCATGATGAATAATATTAAAAAAATAATTTCTTCCTGTGGCCTTGACATATTTTTCTCCATGGCTTTCCATGCTCATATTCTAGAATACACCAAGATCTGTTCACAAAGAATATAAAGATGCACATGTATGTGCTCACATTCCACTGAAAGAGGACCCTGTGATCTAAATAAGAATGATGCGAAGAAAGGATCAGAGTACGAAAGTCGCCAGGTCTCTGGAGCTCCTTTCCTGTCAAAACAAAGCATCTCAAGAGCACCCCACACACCTGGAGGAGGTTAGTGTCACATCTGACATTTCTGATTATCTCTGCCAGTGGAGATGACAAAGTGGGTGTCTGCCTGCATCTTTCACTCGAAACTCTACTCTGGGTCACTTACCATCTCTCCTGTCTCCTCACCCCCTTCTTAGAGCAGACGCTTCTCTCTTTTCCAATATAGCCATTAATATAAATGTTAAATATGAAATGTTGTGGAGAAAACTAAGGTTCATTGCAGTGTAGAGACTTCATTTGAATACTGAATGCTGTTCTGAAACTCCTCATTTAGGCCAGGCATTTCTGGGTATGAAAATAACATAAAAATTATCCACTTCTAGTGCCTTTATTCTGCTCCAACAATCTCAATATATTGTTAAGATTTGCCATCACAGTAACTGTCTTAGTCAGGGTTTCTATTCCTGCACAAACATCATGACCAAGAAGCAAGTTGGGGAGGAAAGGGTTTATTCAGCTTACATTTTGATACTGCTGTTCATCACCAAGGAAGTCAAGACTGGAACTCAAGCAGGTCAGGAAGCAGGAGCTGATGCAGAGGCCATGGAAGGATGTTCTTTACTGGCTTGCCTCCCCTGGCTTGCTCAGCCTGCTCTGTTATAGAACCCAATACTGCCAGCCCAGAGATGGTCCCACCAACAAGGGGCCCTCCCCCCTTGATCACTAATTGAGAAAATACCCCACAGCTGGATCTCATGGAGGTACTTCCACAACTGAAGCTCCTTTCTCTGTGATAACCTCAGCCTGTGTCAAGTTGACACATAAAACCAGCCAGTACAGTAACTAAAATTTACCTTCTATTTAATATAGTTCCCAAACTTTAGGGCCAACATTGCAAAGCATCAGGTAGAATTCAAGAGATGACAAGTCTTGAGAGAATTCAAATTCTCCCTTTGATTTTAATGATATTCTGGGATTAACTCTAAGTAGAAGCAATAGATTCAGCAAAATATTTTCATAAGCCAAGCAATGTGTTGGAATCAGGGAAAAGGGAGAGAAAGAAGGGAAGACTGACTGCCTGGTCAGTGTATATCTTTCCTTTTTTTCCCCTCCCTAAATGCTAACCTAGTCCTTGGTACAACATGGTAATTTGTTCTGTGCTTATAGAATGACCATTTATAGAATGATCACTTACTGAATGGAATATTTAAGAATGTGTGTGTGTGTGCGCGTGTGTGCGCGTGAGTGTGCATACACATGTTTGTGTGTGTGTTTAAGCTATTAAATAGGAACACTGAGTCAGTTAAATTTAGGGGACATGGAACACCTGTGTGGGCCGAGAAAGAATACGCAGTGGGGTGTGGCAATCCATCTAAGCAGGCAGTTAATTTTTCAAGACAATTAGTTATTTAATTGACCACTAAACTAGTGCTAATGCATTTAAATTTGTAATTAATCTCCATTTTATTTTCATAATTTTATATTTATGTTTCCAGTTTTAATTTAACAACAAGGTTTAACTTATTAAGTGTATTTAACACTTACTTACTTGGGGGAGGGACTTGGGAGATGGCTCAGTGGTTAACAAAAATGGATGCTCTTTTGGAGGACCCGGGTGATTTTCAGCCTCTACATAGTGGCTCATAACCATACGTAACTCCACCCCTAAGGTATCCAATGTCCTCTTCTGGTCTCCATGGGCACCAGGCATCCATGTGGTACACAGACATATGTATAGGCAACACACTATACACATAAAACTTTTTTTTAAAAAGAGCTTACTATGTTGCTACAACAAAGTTTTCATGTAACTTCCAGTATTACAATTAAAATAATTATTGGTAACTTGAAAGGAAGTGTTTTATGTTTAAGATAATTTGTGATTTGTTACATTACCTTGGTTAAATATTTTCACATTCAGCCCCCTTTCTTTTTTAATAATTTGTATGTTTATCACTTGTTTCTCGCTGAGAAGGTCTTTGTGTCTTGTGTGTAACTGTCATAAGTGATCCTATCCTTGGGTCTGGAAGCCTTTATAATCTCTGAACTTTTGAAATGAGACAGATTATCTTATGTATCTTGCTTGGTATGTCCCCTGATACCTGGCATTTTGCTTCATACAGAAAGCACTCAATAACAATTTTTAATTAAGGTTTTATTAGATGTTAGATAAACTTTGCTTATACTTGCTTATCCCAAGGTGTCTCTTACTATAGGGATATTTTTGGAAATTAAAAGTTCAATAAGCACATTTTGGTGTTTAGTTAAATGGTCTAAAAAACCAACTGTCATAAAGGTAGGGCAAAATCCTAAATGACTTATCAGAAGTCATTTCTTAAAAAAAAATAAAATAAAAAAATTAAAATCCAGAAAGTGCATCCCATCAGTTAGTATGTGAAAATACTGAAGTGGTTTTATCATTGTTTTATTAAAATCTGTGACATTTAACCTACTTATTCAGAGAGAAAGAGAACAATGGATTGCCTGTAGCAAAAATCAACACAAAGCAATAACCTAGCTTGTATTTCATGTTACACTTCAAATAATGGAGAAAAGCACAGTAGACACAACCTTATGTCTTCACATCAGTGGTGGGACTGGTAGGGAGCTGGAATGGGAAAGTAGTTCCCAAAAGTTTTAGCCATGTGGAGAACGGAAAGTCTTAGTCTCAGTTGCTAATAGTGTTTTTGGACTTCATGTTCTTCTTAGGCATTGATTGTTCAGCTAATCCTTAATGAAGCTTTTACAGGAATATAAGAAGCAGAATGGGCAAAACTGGAGTTTTCCCAGACCTGTGGACCTGACAGTGCTTGGTGCATGTGCTGGAGACATATCCTGAAACAAGATGTCTTATATGAGTCCAAGTTCAGGTGTTCAGCCAGTACATTAATACTTGAAGAAACTGGAGAAGCTCTTCTCTAGTGAGTTAAACAAGGATGAAGAAGATAGTGAAGAAATGTATGTTCCAAACAAGCTGTTTTTGAGGCCTCCCAGCAAGTCACATCCATGGTCTAGGAATGTCCTGCTAAGAAATGCAGATATAATTTATGGAACACTCATGTTACTTTATGAGAGAGAAATCATATATCTGAATGGCAGGATGATGGATTATATGTGGTTGGGTGGTGGTGATAAGTTGATTTTTGTGTGTCTTAACACAATCTGTACTAAGTCAATATTTGCTCCTTTTATAGAGCATTGACTTAAATGGTAGTGTATATCAGCAGAGCATTTTATTTACAAAATAATGTATGCTTTTATATTGTGTCGCTTTTGCAGTTGGGGTCAGGATCAATTAATATGATAGAAACAAAACATATAAAAATAAAATAGCATTAATTTAAGATTTGCTCGGTGAGCTTTCCCCTAGATCAGAACTTTGTTTTACAGTCCAAGTTCACTTAGCAAGTGGTACCGAGCATCCTGAGGTATTAGGTCATGAGTGGACTTTAATCCAGCAACATGGCTTCTCTGTTCACATCTAAAGATCTTCTAGGTTTGTGTGATCCACCTGGAATGCAGACATACTCTTAGTAGACATCTTTAATCTCTCTGGCTAGAATCCATTAGTACACACCTTTAATCCCAAACAATGATGTCTAATCCAGGGTCAGACAAAGTGACAAATCAGAGATTTGACAGAATGAGTCAGAGATAGAATATGCCCAATTCTAATGAGAACAGAAGAAAGGAAGAAAGGAAGGCTATTTAAGAGCAGTGTAGGACGAAGCTGTCAGATAGAGGACAGTGCAGGCAGTGAGTACACTACAGTTGGGTTCAGGCAATGATGTGGAATTCAGTTGAGTTTTGTTCAGTTCAATGCAATTCAGTGAAATGTAGTTGAGTTCATTTGAGTTCATTCAGTTTCTGCTGTCAGTGTACTTCACTTCATGGAATTCAGTGGCAGTTTTTCTAAGAGCAATTCAGTGAGAAGCTGAGAGAGGCCAGACTGATTCAGTCATCTTGGAGAAGAGTTTGAGCCAGAACAGCTGAGTTGAACCAGTCCACCAAAGTTCATCAAGAGCTAGAAAGAATAAGCTCATTCAGGAGGAAGCCTCTGCCCAGACGACAAGTACATCAGGCAAATAAAATACGTTTACACCTGGAGCTAAAATAAGCCACAGCTCCTGCCTATAGAGTGCTTACAGAGTACTAGAAAAACAAAGAACTATAGTGTGTTAGAGTGTCAGTAAGGACAGCTCAGCTCAGCAATGCTTGAACATTTGCCGACTCACAAAACTGTTTATACAAAATCGAAACAAAAAACCCACACAAACAAACAAAAAGTTACAATAATGTGTACTTAAATTGGGGTTAATATGTTGCTATTTATCACTCATAAAAAATCATCACTCAAAAACAGTTTAAAAGAATTTAAAAATGTATACATTACACTTTCAGTTTCTATTTTTTATTGCAATGATAGTTACTCTTTTCTTAGACAAGATTAAAAAGATGTGTTTTAGACCTTTCTTAGCATGCCTTAGAGTGATTCATAATAGTTATTTACAGTTTCAGTTATAAACAATTAGGTTCCCCAACTTCTGGAGTTCCTTGAGCATGCAGGTGAGCCCAGAATTTCAACATTCACACTTAATAATGAGAAGATGATTTCACACATTTGCTTATGTTTTGCACTCTGATATTTTTTCATTAAAATTACTAAATTATTTCATATTATTTTGTATATTTTCCCCAAGTCTCATTAAAATATGACTTAAGGTCACAGATATTGCAAAGATTGTTGCACAACAGTGAGTCTATGTCAGGTCAGCAATCAAAATTTAACATACTTGAATAATTGAACACTGATATCTCTTATTATTATCTGCCTTTGCCTTAGATACAATCCAGAATGAAATTATAGCCTATCCTGTTTTGCTATCATTTATTATTGTTTAAAAGAAGGTCATGATTTTGAAAGAATAAATATGTTCATGCAGATACTAAACTGCTCACGTGTTATGTCTGATGATGTTTGAAATAAGAATCATTATAAAAGCAAAAATAAAATGTTTCTATTTTGCTAAAGTTAAATGTATTAGAACATTACTGGGTCATCACTTATATAAAGTGTAGGGACTTTATAAAGGAATTATAAAGAGCCATTGTTAACAGTTGCATGTTAAAGTACAATTCTTAAGTTAAGACCATATTTTAATAAGAGACTTTTACTACTAGGATAGATATTTTTTCTTTCCCTGATACATTTTTTTCTTAGTTTCTAAATTCCTGTGTAAAGTATCACGTGTATAGGTATATAAGTTACAAATTTATCTATTATATCTGTCCATGAAAATGAAACAAATGAATTTTTACAGCTACAAATACTAGTTATCCAAACTTGTAGGAGATGAATATGTAAGCTTTGCTATTTGTCTTTATAATATTTGTATTGCCCTTTATTGATAAAATCAGCACATATTTCTTTTGTAATTCTAAAACATACCAGAATAAAAACAACAATTGTACAAACAAAAATTTCTGATGAGGGACTGGTGACCTGGCTCGATGGGTAAAGGTGCTTGCTACATAAGACTAGACACCTGATTTCTATTTTTAGAACCCATGCAAAGTTAGAGAGAACTGACTCCACAAAATCATCTTTTGGCCTCACAGATGTGCACACTAATGTGTACCCACATACATCATGCCTATCACTAATATAATAAATATAGTTTTAAAATAGTTTCCAATTACTAAAGAGTTTTGTCATGTGATATAAGTACTTGTAAAACTATGATTGTTTAAATTTTACACCAATTTATTAATTCTGCTTAATGTTGATTGTAATAATTCAGAAATCAAGCGTGGAAAATATAATAATAGTGCCACTCACCATGACCCCTAATAACCCACTAGGACATTTTTGCTTTCTGTTCTTGTGACCTTAAGTTCTACTGGCCTAGAAGTTTTTGTTCCAAAGGGAATGCTTGTGTCAGGAACCACAATGAACATTCTATTGAACTGGAAGGTCAGACTTCCCCTTGGCTTCTTTGGTCTCCATATGTCCTTAAGCCAATTGATAAGAAAGGAATAACAGTGTTAGGAGGGATGATTGGCCCAGATTATCTTGGGGAAATTAGATTACTTCTCTAAAATGGAAGTAAGAAGGGTTATGTTTGGAGTTCAGGCCATGATTTAGGGCATTTCTTGGTGTTCCCTTGTCTTGTGATTAAATTCAGTGGTAAACTACAACAGCTTTTAATCCAAGCAATATAACAAACGTCACAGACTCATCAGGAATGAAGATATGGGTCACACCTCCAGGAAAAGAGCCAAAACCTGCTGAAGTTCTTGCCGAGGGTAGAGGAAACACAGACTGGGTAGTCAAAAGGTAGTTAGTAGTAAATACCAGCTAAGGCCATGTGACCAGTTGCAGAAACAAGAGTTATATAACTGACTTGAGTATTTCTATTGTGTTTTGATAAAAACATGTTTTGACAGATATTTGTATTTTCTTTCCTTGGTTGATTTCTTTCTTTTTTCTTTTTAAGATTTTTTATTTATCCTTCTCTCATACAATATATTTGAACCCCAGCTTTCCCTCCCTTCAGTCTTCCCAGTATTCCTCCCCACCTCCTATTTTTCTCAGACCCACCCTCCACATTTTCCTCCAGAAAAGAGCTCACCTTCCAGGGGCATCAAACAAACATGATACATCAAGATTCAAGAAAACAAGGCACAGATCCTCATATGAAGGCTAGATGAGGTAACCCAGGAAGAGGGAAAAAGGTCCCAAGAGCTGGCAAAAGAGTCAGAGACACCTCTATTCCCACTGCCAGGATTCTCTCCAAAACATTGTCAACAACTATAATATATATGCAGAGGACCTGGTGCAGACCCATGCAAACTCTATGATTTTGCTTCGGTCTGTTTGAGAGGGAGAAGCCTGACTACTAATTAATCCAGGTCTTTGAGATGGGAAGATAAAACTTTAGTTTGTACTGTATCTTCTGCTGGCAGCCTATGTAAAGGACATGGAAAAAAAAGAAAGCTCCCTCTTGCCTTGCTGGCATTAGAACCTAGTTCTTCAGGATTCTGTTATATACTGAAGATCAGCCTGGGCAACCAGCCTTTTGGATTGAGCAAAACTATTGGATTTCCAAATTTTCCATTGGTAGACATCCATTGTTGGACCACAGCCTGTAAGCCGTTCCAATAAATCTCATACACACACAAATACACATACACACATACAAACCACACTTACCCACACCTCCGCAAACATTATGTGGGTTCTGTTCCTCTAGAAAACCTTGACTAATACAATCTTCCTAGGAACTAGGCAGGTAGAGCAGGTTAGAAGTTGCAACAGAATAAGATATCCCATAAACTCTGATCTGAAGAAATGATCTTGGAGTTTCGAGGATGAAAATAAAAGTGCTTTGATTTTCCCTGTTGCATTTCAAATGTGGGATTTGAGTTTCTTGGTACAAAGTGTGTTTCTAGAAGTTTTTACATGTAGCCTCATGAGCATTTAGACAAAAGGGTACTATACTTGTGTATCACAACCATACTCTTTTCTTTTTGGTAGGCTCTATTCCCTGTACCTAGTGTTTGGGTTTGGTCTCTTGCTATGTATTGTAATGCTAAATGTAGGTCCCCAAGACCTGATTGCCCCAGAGAAGAGAGAGTCTGCACCTAGACCCAAGTGATGCTATGTGATCTTGCCACAGTTATTTCTGATTGGTGAATAAAGATGCTGTCAGAAGAGACATAGGTAGGATTTTGTGTTCCTAGGCTTGGGGTCAGAGGAGAACCAGGAGGGGGAGAAGAAGGTAAACAGAGAAGGAAGCTGCCACGGGTTAGGTGAGGCTTGAAATAATGGCCATGTGGGTTGGCTCATTGGTGTTAAGAGCAACCCAGATGAAAGATAGCAAATTATATAATGGGATTTATAGGCTGGGAGATAGACATATTAGCATATAGAATAGATACCTGCACAGCTCTTGTACTGATTAAAGCTTATTGTAAACATAAAGGTGTGTTTTATCCAGGAACTAAATGGTTAAAGGCAGGGTAGAAACGTTGGATTGGGATTAATTTTTTCTACAACACCTAGAGTATTCTTCTTCCCACAAATTGGCTGATATGTAGAAAATATTCATTCATTCTCCTGAGCATTCACTTCTATTCACTAATCTGTTTCTGACTTGAGTAATAACAAAGTATTGAATTTCTTTTGCAAAAGTAGTTTTCCCCCCATTCCTTGGGGAGTGTGTGTGTGCCTTGTGTATATGCCCAGCACAGCAAACAGCATGTGTGGTCAGAGGACAGCGTTCAGGAGTTAGTTCTCTCCTTCCACTATGTGGCTCATACTCATTTCTCCACGCTGGGCAGCAATTATCTCTAGCTGCTGAGCTATTTACTGCCTCCCGCCCCCCCCAACTTCTTTTCTTCCACTTGCTTTCTCACTATGCTCTAGCTGAACTTCTCTGGCATGTAGGCCAAACTCACTGATTTCCTTCTGAGTAGAAGCTCTTTGTGCACCATAGAACAAGCCAGCATTGCTTTGCTCTTCTCTCTTCTCTTCTCTTCTCTTCTCTTCTCTTCTCTTCTCTTCTCTTCTCTTCTCTTCTCTTCTCTTCTCTTCTCTTCTCTTCTCTTCTCTTCTCTTCTCTTCTCTTCTCTTCTCTTCTCTTCTCTTCTCTTCTCTTCTTTTTTTCAATTTTAACAGTTTTATTAGATATTTTTTCATTTACATTTCAAATGCTTCCCAAAAGTCCCCTATACCCTCTCCCCACCCTGCTCCCCAACCTACCCACTACTGCTTCCCGGCCCTGGCATTCCCCTGTACTGGGGCATATTCTCAGAGGCTGTTGACCATATTGTCTCCTCCATTCTACTGTTATGTTCTTAGATAACATTTCCCTGACTGCTTTCACAAGCAGGTTTCTCTCTGTTCTTACGAGTTATACTTTGCACAATATTCCTGTTTCAGGTAGAGTCCTGTTCTCAACACACAGCAAAGTAGAGTCAAATCTTCAGCATGACTCAGGAAACCGGGTAGGCTAATGGATTTGCTTGCTGCTAGGCTTTGGCCTCATTGAATGAAAACTGTTTCAAAGAGCAGCCATGTGTTTTATAAAATCTCTGCCAGGAATTTTCAAGATTGGTCTGATTCTTCTATATTTCTTTTTTTTTTAAGTAATTATTTTATTTATTTACATCCCAAATGTCTTCTTTCTTTCTTTAGTCATTTTGACTTTGCTCATTTTCCCAAATTAACTTCATCAACCTCAGAATAGGACACCTTGGGCTTCTGATAAAAATAATAGATGGCTTAAAATCAGATATTAGTTTCTCACAGTGGTGGGGTCTGGAAAGCCCAACATCAAAGTACTGATAGATTAAACTATTGATAAGGAACTTTGTCCTGGCTTGCACATGACATCGTTCCTTCTGCGTCTGGCTGTGTCGTGCTGTGATGATGGGAAGTCCTGGTGATACTTTTCAGTGAGCACATTATTCTCACATGACCTCATCCATACTCACTACCTTACAAAGGTCTGTTTCCTGACGCCATCACGTTAGGGGATGTGTTGAAACAGAAATGTCAGGGCAAGAATAAATAAATAGTTTCCTTCCATTCTATGATGCTATAATGAACTACTGTTGGCTGGATACTTTGTAATTCACTGAAATGTATTTATTAGCTCATGGTCCTGGCAGAAGTTAAGACTATCATAGGATGGATCAGACTACTAGACTTGTTGTTTTTCTAGTGATCTCACTTTTACCATTATGATGTTAATCAATCTGTGGTGACAGAATGGTCATAGCCTAATCATTTCTTAACAGGTCCCACATCCCAACACGCATGCATTGGCAATTACTCTCCAGTGCATAGTTTTGGTGGACACATTAAAAGTGTCCTGTAAGGATCAAACCCACAAATGCTAGTCTCCCTTAGCCATACAACTTCAAAAATATCAATGATGGCCTTGTGACCTTTGTCCATTGGCCTTGACTGTTAATTCTACAACCTTTGAATTCTTTCTAAACATATTTTTAGAGTAAGGCATAGAAACACTAGCATCATGTGGGGGATTTCTTTGCTTTGCCCTTAGTTTTTAAAAATGTGATTCACATGGGTGTCTTTTGATCTTCCATATGCAATTCCATTACAGGCCTTACACTTACAGTTCATAACACTTTCTGGGGCATAGAGAAAAGAAAGTATTTCTCTTGTTCTAGGTACCAATCTTTACTCATCTCATTGACCCATTCTAACCATGGCTCAATAGTTTTATCTCCTGGGACTAACTGATCCAGGTTTTCTTACATTTTTGTGTTACAAAAGGCTTTGATGAGAGTCTACAGTTATATATCTATAAGCCTGGTTTTGTTTGTTTGTTTGTCTGCTTTGTTTTGTTTTTGTTTTATTTTAATTGGATATTTTCTTTATTTACATTTCAAATGTTATCCCCTTTCCTGGTTTCCCCTCAGAAAAACACCCTCCCCCTAATGCCTCTCCCCTCCCCCTGCTCACTAACCCACCCACTCCCTCTTCCTGGCCCTGGCATTCCCCCACATTGGGGCAGAGAGCCTTCATAGGACAAAGGGCCTCTCCTATTGATGTCCAACTAGGCCATCCTCTGCTGTATATGCAGTTAGAGCCATGAGTCCCACCATGTGTGCTCTTTGGTTGGTGGTTTATTCCCTGGGAGCTCTGGGGGTACTGGTTAGTTCATATTGTTGTTCTTCCTTTGGGGCTGCAAACCCCTTCAGTTCCTTAGGTCCTTTCTCTAGCTCCTTCATTGGGGACCTATGCTCAGTCTGATGGATGGCTCTGAGCATCCACTTCTGTATTTGTCAGGCATTGACAGAGCCTCTCAGGAGAAAGCTATATCAGGCTCCTGTCAGCAAGCACTTGTTGGCATCCACAACAGTGTCTGGGTTTGGTGATTGTATATGGGATGGATCCCCAGGTAAGTCTGTCTCTTCCCAGACTCTTTAGAGAAGGATTCCAAGTTAAGTTGTATCTTCTCTTACATCTTTTTTCTTTTTTCTTTAAAATGATCATCAGTTTAAAAGCACAACGGTAGCTGAATTGGTGTTTAAGTATCACTCCCCAGACATCCATCCTTTACAAGAGCTCCTTAGACACTGTAGCAACATTAGCATCTTCAGCACAACCCATCAAGGTTGAAGGCATAAGATTCTCACTAAACATTTAACCATGTATTGGTATCCACAGGGCAGCCTTGAAAAAGAGGCTGGAGAGTCCTTATTTCTGACACCATCTTGGCTCTCAACTGTGTCCCTAACCCACATTGATCTTTTTGAGTTCATATTAAAAGTTTTGCATTTTCTTTCAAAGAATATCATGACTACTGTTCCCGAAATATCTCATTGCATCTATTCATAGGAATTATAGTTACTGAAGTGCAAGTAGGGTGATGTATCTATTATTGAGTTAATGATAGTCCACATTCATACTTTGTTATCATGGTGTCTGCAATTTGTTATATTTTAAGAACATCTGAAACTGGGAACACTCAAAAGTGGAAAACTTTGCCTTTTCTCTTATCACTTTTTCTTGGAGAGAATTCTGGTCTGCTCTGGGCTGGTTTAGAATTCTAGTTTTGTTTCTTATCTAGGACTCTTCTCTCCTCCCATCACTGGTCATTTTTGAATTACATATAGGATGACGGGTCAGAAGAGCTCTAATCCTAAATACCATCTCCTTATTCTTAGATGTAACCAACATACATGACAAAAACAAGAAAATGAAAAATGTCCAGCTAGCTTTGAATTTCAGACAATAATGAATACTTTAATATATTTTGAATGTGGCACGTGGAATACTTTTGAGAGAGGTTTTTTGTTGTTTTTTTGTTGTTGTTGTTGTTGTTGTTGTTGTTAATTGGATCATTGGAGGTAGGGAGATCCACTTTACATCCAGATCACCCAAAGTCAGGAGACCTATCTTATATCTAGGTCTATCAGAAGACCCACCCTAAACCTGTGCCACACCCTTTCTTGACAGCCTACAGAAAGGACAAGGAAGGAAGAAAGCCTGCTTGTCTTCACTCTCACTAGGATTAAGCCTTTTTTTTTTCTCAAGATTCTAGTATATTCTGAAGACCAGCTGAGATATCCAGCCCCATGGACTGAAAAATTACTGGATTTTTGCACTTTCCTTTGGGATACAGCCATTGTTGGATGAGCAGGACCACTGCTATAAGCCACCCTAATAGAGTTCATATGCATATTGGTTCCATACATATATTGAATCTATCAGTTCTTTACCTCTAGACAATTCATACACTTGGTTAACGATTGGTAAACTTTTCTAAAATCTAGCTTTTGCCTTTGTAAACTTCACATTTTTACTTCATTTTTCCTCCTATATGTTTCTGGGTCAAGGTGTTAGAAAACTTGATGGAATTGTGAGTGAACCATTAGATCAGTCTTTACCTGTCCAGTAGAATATTCCTAAAACTTTGTCATAGTTCACAGCCCAGAGGAATGACTGAAAACAATAGAAATGTATATTAAGCCCAGTATAAATATTTCCCACATTGACTTTCATCTTACCTGGGTCTTTAACCCGACTAACTCACTTTAACACTAGAGCACTTGATTGGCCGGCAGGAATAGGCAGTCTGTTGAGAGTGATAACATCATTAAGTTGCTAAAGTTTCAGAATCTTGTGACAGTGCAATCCTTCCTTAGTTCCTCTTAGCTCAGAGGATGGCCCTGAGCCTCAAGCTCCATCTACTTTTATAACAAATGGTGCCTCGCTCCTTCCCACCTCCTTTACACTGGAAATCGCTCAAGGCTGCCTGTGGGCTTTGTGTGGATTGTTTTTTCCCACAGAAAGAAGTCTTCCTGTTAGCCCAGCTGTCTTTGCCTCTGTAACTACATAGTCATCTGGCTCTTTCCCAGACCTAGAGGGCTCAGGAAGTACTTAGAAAGACAAAAGTTTGATGCTTTTCCTCCTGAAGATACCGCAATCTCTATATAAACCAGCACATACATCCAGGTTTTTAGGTATGACTGTACCTATCTATGACATATATTTGGACTCTTGGAAAACTACACACATGATGAACCAGGAGAAACCATGGGATGCCTAGGACAAGGAAGCCCTGGGCAGTCTCTGCCTATGAGAAAAGTGTTTGTCTGAATTGTTCGTAAAACTATGGGTGTTTGGTATTCATTTCATGCTTATTCATTTAGATGAAGAATTAAATATTGAAATTATGTTTGAGCTTCTGGAGATTTGTCAAGGCCCTTGAATGAGCTGCTAATGCTTATAGCTTTAGACGACGCCAGCACTAGACAAACTTCACATTAAAATTCCTGTTTAAGCCTTCCGAACTAAGGGCAAAAGACCAAGCTGGAAAGGCCTCTTTTTCAGCAGAGGAATAAAACAGCCCTTGTCACATTGACTCCTGATGCTGCTTATCTGGTGCTTTTGAGTTTGTAAGCTTACTAGCAGTCACATATATGTATAAATAGATGTATATTACATATGTGAGTTTGCATGTGAAGGATTCTTCTGGGGTGCATTTTAACTGGCATGGTATAGAGTTCAGACTCTGGTGGGCAATCTTCCTCGTTGACTGGACAGATTGGGGTATTCAGACAATCACTGTAGGGGTAAATTCAAATTGCTGATGTTTCAACCTTTGATTTGGAACATGTATGCACAGAAGCGAATTCCTTGTGAGCAGCCTACTAGATTATTCTCGTGTGCTTTCTTATTTCTGTATGTGGAAAAGGAGAAAACAGCAGCAAGTTGAACTGGGGAGAAATTGCTCTGCAGAGAAGGCTTTGGGTGTGCGATAGTCAGGAAGTTATTATACAGAGTTGCTGCCATGGCTGAACACAGCGATGTAACCTAAACCACTTCTGAGAATATAAAATGCTGCAGACAGACATAATTACGTTGCCCTTTCCAATTCTATTTCTCCCATTTAGACACAGTGACCCAATAATCCATGAATGTCAGGAGTTCCTATTTTGAAAATTTAACAGTATTGGAGGGAGGTTTATAAAAGACTTGGGTGCTGTCTTCATTAAGGTTTTATTGCTGTGAAGAGATAGCATGACTAAGGTAACTCTTATAAAGGAAAACATTTCATTGGGGCTGGCTTACAGTTTAAGAGGTTTAGTCCATGATTATAATGGTAGAATGATGGCAATGTGCAGGCAGACATGGTGCTGGAGGAGGCAAGAGCTCTACATCTTGATCTGAAGGCAGCAGGAAGAGACAATGCACCACACTGGGCATAACTTGAGCTTAGATGACCTCAAAGGCCACCTCCACAGTGACATACTTTCTCCCACAAGGCCATACCTACTGCAGCAAGGCCACACCTCCTAATAGTGCTAATTACTTCTCATGGCTAAGCATTCAAACATGTGAGTCTATGGGCACCATTCTTATCAAATCACAATATTGTGCTTCCAATTAGAGTTATGTAGTAGAATGTCATTTCCTAAATGTTATTCTCTTTGGATCCGTGTATATCTTGGCAAATAACATTCGAAGAGTTTGGTATTATTATTACTGAGGAAAACACAGAGGCAAATGGAGATGCATTCCTCACAGTCTTAACAACACATAGGGGAATTAGAGAAACAGGAAGGGCAGCCTCTGCACACTGTGACCCTATGCTTTTCTTTCTTCACTAGAGCTACTCACATGCTGGAATAGTGACACAGGTCACAGATGTTAGCAATTGCAGGTTCTCTTTTCTCTCTCAACTTTACTTGCTTTGATGTTCTGAATTCCCCAGAATGAATTCCAGAAACAGGAAGAAAACAGATCTTCATTTCTGGTTATCAAAAGTACAGGGTTCTGGTTTGTGATCCCACAAGTTGTCAAAACTTGTGCTCAATTAGTGTACTTTGAAAAAAATTTAAAATTCTAGACTATATAGTAGTGCTTAGCTGTGTGGCTTACAATTGTTATATATGCACATGCATTAGACGATTATGGACTTGTAATAGGGAAATATATGTACACATATATAATATAGTCATGAGGATTATTTAGCATATGATCATAAAATATTAGACTTATATTTTGCTATTATATGATGATTTATCCCAATGATAATAATAAGTTCTGAGTGTAGGCATTGAGTTCACTGGATCATTTGAATTTTGAAGAGATACTGCCTTTGCATAAAACAATTTTGCTTTCATACTTTTAATATTTTTTTAAATTATAAAAAAACATAATGCCCTAAGTTTCTCTGACAACTGAAGATCAAGGGTGTGTACCAAACTAAATAACGGACTTAACATCTGATTTTTCCACCCCAGCCAGTCTCAATCCAGGTTTCAGTTTATGTCTCTTCTAATTCATTCAGCAGGCCAGGTTCTGGTCAGCACATACTGCGTTCAGTTTGATGAAGTGTGACCTGTCCTCAGGTCACTGAGTAATTTTTAAAGAAATGTACATATGTCCCTAAGTCTAGGGATCCAAAGTTGGATAGTATTGCTGTAAATATATTTGAAAAATAAAGGAGCCAGTTGGTATGCCATTTTCAAGTTTAATTTTGCTGGAAGGTTATTTCAAGGAAAAAAAACCCATAATATTAAAGACAGGCTCTAGAAATCTTTAATAGCTCTATTGAAGGCTTGGAGTACACTGGTGAGACTTGCATTTTATCCATGAAACAAAAATTCCTTTGCTTTGAAATCGAGAGCTTGGCTGGAGGATTGTGTTTTTCCTGTCCAGTAGTAAGACTCTGCCTTTAACCAATAAAATCCAGCCTCCTAAGAGAAGAATGGGGCCACATGAAGATTTGATTCATAATCTTTGTTTTGTTTGTTTGTTTGTTTGTTTTATGTCTTGGAGCTTTCCTTTGGCTCTCTCTTTCAAATGATGTTTCATTTAATACTTCTCCCAAGAATTATCAAGCTTGTGTCAAGCAAAAACACTGAATGATGAGATAAGCCAGGACAAATCCAGAAAGCAGCTGCTGTGTTCATAGGTATGCTGTCTACCCTCATTTTGCTTTTGAAAATGGAGTCATTTGTGGTTGCTAGGAAATCCTGCAGCAAGACAAACTCCACATCTGTTTTCAAGTGGCTAGCAGGGAGGAGCAAAAAATAATTTGATTTCCACCCTCCCTGATAATTTCCTTTCCATTACAAAGGGCCATTTGAAGGGGGGGGGGATCATTCAAAAACTCTTTTCTTTTCATTTTTTTTTAATGTTTTACAATGTTTTATTGGTAACATAGTCTTTTTTTTCTTCCTCCATTTTTAAATTAGGTATTTACTTCATTTACATCTCAAATGCTATCCAGAAAGTCCCCTATACCCTCCTCCCTTTCCCCACCTCTCCTACCCACCCACTCCCACTTCTTGGCCCTGGGGTTTCCCCTGTACTGGGGCATATAAAGTTTGCAATGCCAAGGGGCCTCTCTTCCCAATGATGGCCGACTAGGCCATCTTCTGCTACAAATGCAGCTAGAGACACGAGCTCTGGGGATACTGGTTAGTTCGTATTGTTGTTCCACCTATAGGGTTGCAGACTCCTTCAGCTCCTTGGGTACTTTCTCTAGCTCCTCCATTGGGGGCCCTGTGTTCCATCCGATAGCTGACTGTGAGCATCCACTTCTGTGTCTGCCAGGCACTGGCTTAGCCTCACAAGAGACAGCTATATCAGGGTCCCTTCAGCAAAATCTTGCTGCCGTATGCAGTAGTGTCTGCATTTGGTGGCTGATTATGGGATGGACCCCCAGGAGGGATAGTGTCTGGATGGTCCATCCTTTCATCTCACCTCCAAACACTGTCTCTGTAACTCTTTCCATGGGTGTTTTGTTACCAATTCTAAGAAGGGACAAATTGTCCACACTTTACTCCTCCTTCTTGAGTTTCATGTGTTTTGCAAGTTGTATGTTGGGTATTCTTGGGTGAGTGCATATCATGTGATTCTTTTGTGATTGGGTTACCTCACTCAGGATGATGCCCTCCAGATCCATCCATTTGCCTAGGAATTTCATAAATTCATTCTTTTTAATAGCTGAGTAGTATTCCATTGTGTAAATGTACCACATTTTCTGTATCCATTCCTCTGTTGAGGGACATCTGGGTTTTTTCCAGCTTCTGGCTATTAAAAATAAGGCTGCTATGAACATAGTGGAGCATGTGTTCTTCTTACCGGTTGGGACATCTTCTGGGTGTATTCCCAGGAGAGGTATTACTGGATCCTCCGGTAGTACTATGTCCAATTTTCTGTGGAACCTCCAGACTGATTTCCAGAGTGGTTGTACCAGCTTGCAATGCCACCAACAATGGAGTTTTCCTTTCTCCACATTCTCGCCAGCATTTGCTGTCACCTAAATTTTTGATCTTAGCCATTCTGACTGATGTGAGATGGAATCTCAGGGTTGTTTTGATTTGCATTTCCTTGATGATTAAGGATGTTGAACATGTTTTCAGGTGCTTCTCAGCCATTTGATATTCCTTAGTTGAGAATTTTTTGTTTAGCTCTGTGTCTCATTTTTTAATGGGGTTATTTGGTTTTCTGGAGTCCATCTTCTTGAGTTCTTTATATATAATGGATATTAGTCCCCTATCTGATTTAGGATTGGTAAAAATCCTTTCCCAATCTGTTGGTGGCTTTTTTGTCTTATTGCCAGTGTCTTTTGTCTTACAGAAGCTTTGCAATTTTAGGAGGTCCCATTTGTCAATTCTTGATCTTACAGCACATAGATGGATATTAGTCCCCTATCTGATTTTGGATTGGTAAAGATCCTTTCCCAATCTATTGGTGGCCTTTTTGTCTTATTGACAGCATCTTTTGTCTTACAGAAGCTTTGCAATTTTATGAGGTCCCATTTGTCAATTCTCGATCTTACAGCACAAGCCATTGCTGTTCTATTCAGGTTTTTTTCCCCTGTGCCCATATCTTCAAGGCTTTGCCCCACTTTCTCCTCTATAAGTTTCAGTGTCTCTGGTTTTATGTGGAGTTCCTTGATCCACTTAGACTTGACCTTAGTACAAGGAGATAGGAATGGGTCAATTCACATTCTTCTACATAATAACAGCCAATTGTGCCAGCACCATTTGTTGAAAATGCTGTCTTTTTCCCACTGGATGGTTTTAGCTCCCTTGTCAAAGATCAAGTGACCATAAGTGTGTGGGTTCATTTCTGGTCTTCAATTCTATTCCATTGGTCTATCTGTCTGTTGTTATACCATTTCTATGCAGTTTTTTTTTTTTTAAATCACAATTGCTCTGTAGTACAGCTTTAGGTCAGGCATGGTAATTCCACCAGAGGTTCTTTTATCCTTGAGAAGAGTTTTGCTATCCTAGGTTTTTTTGTTATTCTAGATGAATTTGCAAATTGCCCTCTCTAACTTAGTGAAGAATTGAGTTGGAATTTTGATGGGGATTGCATTGAATCTGTAGATTGCTTTTGGCAAGATAGCCATTTTTACAGTGTTGATCCTGCCAATCCATGAGCATGGGAGATCTTTCCATCTTCTGAGATCTTCTTTGATTTCTTTCTTCAGAGACTTGAAGTTCTTATCATACAGATCTTTCACTTCCTTAGAGTCACACCAAGGTATTTTATATTATTTGTGACTATTGTGAAAGGTGTTGTTTCCCTAATTTCTTTCTCAGCAAAAACTCTTATTTGTGACAATCCCCGAAGAAGCAGCTACAAGTTCTGCACCCTCCCAGGACTCTCGGCATTGCAAACTGGGACTGTCTAGCTGAGCAAAGCTGTGTATTAACTGAAGTATACTATCTATGTTAAGTCACCATTTGTCCCTGGCATCTTGGTCCTCAGTGTTGACATCTTTCCGGTCCTGATATGTTTCCCCCAAACCATGAAAATCAAACATAATATGGGCAGAGATCATCACAAGAAGCATGCCTCTCCTAAGAGCAAGGACACTGTGCCAGTTCATGTCCATGCTTGGGAAATGGTGTGATTCCCCACGGTGATCTATTGGTATTGCTTTCAGATGTTCCTTCTAGTTTACTTAGCATGTCTAAGTTGAGAAAGGAAGAGCAGAGGCCCTGAAGGGAGAGTTTGGCAGAAAAATTCATATCCTAATAATGGAGCAAACTATCCTAAAATGACATCATCCTTCCTCCTGCCTCTCAGAATATGTATTTACTTTTTAAAATTCCTTTAAATTACTGGTTAATTTTCTTAAAAGTCCTGACTTGAAAATTTATGAATATTATGGTTTACTTCTAAAGCTTGCATAATAGAGACTATTTTCATTTACAGATAAAGGGAATGTTTATTATAAGAGCCTTCTTAAGTGTGATAAATTATAAAACTTCTCAGAGTGATATAGTTCATAAAAGTGGTTGTAACATTAGTATCATAGTAGCATTAATTTTCAGTTATAAGATATGAATACCATATGTATTGAGTATAGACTGTGGTGACTCAATTAATGTATTATGTATGTATAATGCATTTCACAGTCTTTAATTACATGGACTATTAGAACAATTTTTAATAAAATTTCAAATGAATCTTAGATCAAAACAAATGACTCATTTTGCAGATGATAACATTGAAACCTAGACATGATAAATTGTTTGCCTGCAGTCTCTTTAACACGTGGTATAAAATGGGAAGAAAGGGCTAGACTTAAGTATTCTTCTTTACTGTCGTATTCATACTTTCCTGTAAGGATCTTTCTAGAATGTAAGACCATGCTATTATTTATCCAATAAAAATCTAGTATTGGGACATTTTTATATAACTTGTACTGAAAGCTCATGTAATATTTTATAGTATTTCTGATGTAGCATAATTAAAACTCCTTACAATTCTAATAAAGGTTTGAATCGGAGCACAATGCTTTCTGAATCCCAAGGTAAATTATTACTTGAACACCATAGGCTCATTTTGTAATTGTACATTCTACTGAACACAGCATGAACTTTATTAGGCGTGTGGTAGGGTATATTTTTATTCTTGAACTTCATTCAGTCCTAATATCTAAGCACTCTGGTTCTTGGGCATACATTTCATCACTATACAGTCCTTACTTAAGATTTTGATAGTGTAATCAATTTTAAAATTTTGAATGATAAGATTATCATTCTTTCATGCTAGCAATCCCTCTGATGCCAACACCCCTAAAGCTTACAATACACTGGGGCATTGTATAGGGAAGAACCGAGACTTTCATTTATCTTATTTCCCAGGAATCCAATAGAGAGAAACAGGTGTGTTTCTAAGCACACTTGTCAATATAAAGGATAAACAGGCAGATTATTAAGAGGTCAGGGATTTTATAGCTATGTCAGAGATTGAAAAGAGATGGAGCCAACTCAAGAAAGCTTCAAAAAATAGATAGACCTTGAAGCAAACAATTAGATATTGGAGGCAGTATGTTCCAGCTGAAAATGTTTCAATGATAGGAAAGATGCTGAGACCAAGTGGTCACTCTCAAACTAGGGGACATGCCCAAGAGGGCATGAAGTGGAGGCTAGAGAGGAAAGTGTTCTGTGATTTTTCCTGCAAAGATATAAACAACTGTCTATTCATCCTTGATAAGTCACCTATGGCAGACAGAAGAAATGGTTCTATCCAAGGCTGGCTTGGTGAGCCAATGAGTTTACTGGAGTTTTGTTTTTTTTGTTTCTTTTTTTTTTAACAAAAGTTTCACTGACCTAAGGGCAGCTGCATCTTGGGAAATCTCACCTTAGCGTGGATGATACCTTACACAAACTCTGTCCCTGGTGCTCCCAGCAGAACTTGCACAGGGCTTTACTGATTTTATAACCTTGGTGAGGCCTTCCAAATCGTGGTGTAACTTTCAGAAACTTCTAGAGCCTTCTAACTCTTAGCTTTCTGAGTCTTAGAAACATTTTTGTTCCAGGAGAGATTGTTTCAGTTTGGAGGAAAGAGTTAGAAAAATGAGAACAGGGGACAAAAACTCATGGGGAAAAAAAAAGATGAATATTAAGGAATGCCTTTGCTCTTGTGCTATTTCCTATGACATAGCAGCTAAGCAAAGAGTGGCAGAAGAGTGCATCTCTATGGACCATCTGTAACTTATAGGTGCTCTCTGTGAAGCATGAATATGGACTTGATACCCATTTAACATTCCTTATATTCTTATTAAATGACAGGGAGCAAGTACTTTAAATACACAAAATATATAAAATTCATTGGATGCCACTGAGTTAACTTCAAATGGGCTTGAACCATTGGAGCCCCTAAGTGCTCAGGTGAACCTAGAAAGCATTCTGTAAGTTGGCATCTGGGATCATCTCAATGATAGGACTTCAAATTAAAATGAGCTTAAGTTTAAGCAAGACCTAGTTGCAGGCAGGGTAGTGGTGAAGTTGTCAATGATAAAAGGAAATGAATAGTGATCATTAAAATGATTGTGAATCCAAACCTCATTTTCGTATCTAAAGATTACAAAGTAAATCCTGCTATACTTTTTATGAAGCCTTGGATTCATAAACTAGCTATTCCTGTTTCACGGTCCTAAGGGAGATGTTTGTTTCTTCCCATGACTAGATATATATTATATTTGGAGCTGAAATATTTTCTAAAGACTCCTGGGAGATAGAATATAGAATGGGGTCACTTGGGGTGTACAATCAAAGGGGATTGTAGGTTGCTTCTTCTCTCTTTTTTTCATCTTAGCAATGCTAAGAATGGGCCTTGTCCACTGATATACTCTGAACATCAGAGGCCCCAGACTGAGGGCCTACTAAGTCATGGATTGAACTCTCTGAACTGTGAGTCAAATACATCTTTCCTTTTTTAAAGTTGACTTCTCTTTGGTATTCTGATCCTTATGCATAAAGGGGATAAATTTTAGATGGATGTCTTTGATGAGACCAAATATTTTCAGGGTGGTGTGGCATGGACAGGGTGGTATGGCATGGACAGATTGACTTTTTTTTTTTTTTTTTTTTTTTTGGTTTTTGGTTTTTCTGAGACAGGGTTTCTCTGTATAGCCCTGGCTGTCCTGAAACTCACTTTGTAGACCAGGCTGGCCTCGAACTCAAAAATCTGCTTGCCTTTGCCTCCCAAGTGCTGGGATTAAAGGCATGCGCCACCACCGCCCGGCACAGATTGACCTTTTTAAAATAGGAGAATGACAGTAGTCTCTAGGTACAAAATACCTTTGAGAATGACCAGAAGTGATACCTCTTGTACATTCTGCTCAACATAGCAGTGTGTAAGTGTTAATGATACATTAAAGTGTATTGTAAAAATAGACGGATTAATTTGGTACTTTGGGTTGTCTCACATTTGTCAGACAAAGAAAGGGGCAGGAATAGATTTTGAAAACATATTTCTGAAGCTCAAATAATGATCTCAAGGAAATACAGAGACGAAACCTAGGCTGTGTTCCTATAAAGTGATAATCCTTTGCTGGGCTCTGACTGATGCTCTTTCTGAATGAACAATTGCTGCTTAGGAAGCTGCAGTATAGACACTGTCTCAGGAACATGGGCCCCTCTAGGACCTAGTGACATCAATTCAACTCCTACATGGAGAGAGTTATGCGACTTCTGGTACTATTCATCCAGAAGACTCTCTTTTGAAAAAAAAAATCAAGTACGAAATGTTTTCTCTGTTTTTATTTTAATTTCTTTCTTAGCACAGAGAACCTATATTGACTCAAATGTTTTTTGTTGTTTAGTCCATTTCTTCTGCTGTTTTATCTTATATGTTTTTGAGAATGTCTCTTGTTTTTATTACTTAGTCAACTTTACGAACATGTGTCTTCTGAGGTCTGAGTAAAATCCTAAATGCCTATCAGGATGACTGCTAAGCCATTGTTTCCTCAGCAAAAGCAATGGCTGCCTTCTCCAGTGACACAGAGGAGGTTTTGCTCTAGAGTTATGTTTGGAGTGTGTACATAGAAAGCATTTGTCTTCATTGGAACATAAACAGAGTAGAAATCTTTTCATACATACTTCAGCTACTAGTTTTTTTTCTAGAGATCACAGAAAAAGTGAACATTGTTTGCGGCTTGAAAGAGGCTTTGAAATCGATGCCAGATTGTTCCTAGTTAGAAAAATGGGCATGGCCATAGACTCTTGGGGATGGAGGGTGGTAACCCAATGTTTAAGTCACTCTTCATGGAAATTATAACCATGGGAGTGGTCAGCCATCAGGTTCCTAAATTTCTCAAGACTGTTCTTTCATCTGTAAAATGGGATTGTAGTGTGCAACCCATGGGAGTCCATAAACCCAAAATGGAATGATGTGTGGTAAGCAAAGTGACAACTCAACAGTGGAAGAGGACCTACTGTAACAGGGAAAATTTTTATCAAATTACAATGAGAATCTCGGGGCTGTTACCTTTATGGTATATTTCCCAGCCATATGGTCTTTCCTGTGAAGAGTCAGGATATATATAAAAAAAATATTAGGAAGAAGGTTTCATGAAATCCTTGCTTTTGACAATGGAGAATACACTGCTTGAAGGATAGGAGAAGAGGCTTGCAATGGGTGATAGGCTCTGATCAGGATCTTCCTCAGTAGAAAATAAAGTAAAAGCACCACTTTAAGAAAGGGAACTAGAGCATCTTATCGTTCCGTAGCAGTGTTTCAGGCAAAGGGGATCTGGCATTGAATAAAAAGACAAAATGGCCAGATTTCTGAGAGTTTATATGGGTATATATGGGTAGAGAAGGTGAGTATGAGATATGGTCAGTAGGGGATTCGTAGCATAATAGAAAGGAAGAAAATGCTTCAGGGGAAAATGTAAGAAGATAGTCATTGGGGACCATCAATGGGTAAAAGGCTAATTTATTCAGAGATTTTGAGATGACTTTATTGCTCATGGTTTGATTGGGCAGCCTGGGTGTAGAGAGAATGCATGAATTCATTGGCACAATCCCTAACATTGGAGACAAGACAGAGACAGGCAGCCAGCCTATTTCTGAGGCTACTGTGTTCTACATGAGAGTATTGTAAAGCGACTATAGTGGGTGTATTTAGTAAGAAATGGAGGTAATATTCATCAAGAACAGCATAAAAGTCAGTATGGGCAGTACTCTGAAGAGTACATTTGAAGAGCGGAGGCTATCAGAGAACTGAAGCATCTTCCAGGACACTACAAAGCAGAGCAGAAAGCTAAGGGGACTCAGTCTAGGTATTGTGCTATGAGGGCTAGTGATCCACAAACATGCTAAGGAGCATGATTTAAAATGTTCAGATGTGTGGCTTAGCAGTGAATGGTAAGAATAGTGGGTGTCTCGGTCCACTTTGCTTTCCTGAGACGAAACAGCCAAGATGATGTAATGTGTAAAGAGCATGCATAGCTCCTTTTTGTTCTAAAGGCTATGAAGGACAAAGTTTATGCATGAGGGTCTAGCAAGAACTTCCCTGCTGAGTCAACTCATGAAAGAGGGCAGATGTCGAATCCAGATATAAAATGATAACTTCAAGCCCTTCAAGATTGTCACTAACCCATTCATTCATGAACCTCACACCCTCATAACTGAAATCCTTCTCACCAGTTCTCACCTCAAACATATGGCATTGATTCAATTCTCAATACCTGATTTGGGTGAGGCATGTTCAAACTTTGTAGCCTGATGCTCCTGCCCTCCCTCCTCCTCACAACAGTAAAGTCCACATTAAAGTGCAGAATGTATTTTGCACTTATTTTATTCTAAAACCCCCTGTATTGGCTAGTTTTGTGTCAACTTGACACAGCTGGGGTTATCACAGAGAAAGGAGCTTCAGTTGAGGAAATGCCTCCATGAGATCCAACTCTAAGGCATTTTCTCAATTAGTGATCAAGGGGGAAAGGCCCCTTGTGGGTGGGACCATCTCTGGGCTGGTAGTCTTGGGTTTATAAGAGAGCAGGCTGAGCAAGCCAGGAGAGGCAAGCCAGTAAAGAACATCCCTCCATGGCCTCTGTATCAGCTCCTGCTTCCTGACCTGTTTGAGTTCCAGTCCTGACTTCCTTTGGTGATGAATAGCAGCATGGAAGTGTAAGCCAAATAAACCCTTTCCTCCCCAACTTGCATCTTGGTCATGATGTTTGTGCAGGAATAGAAACCCTGACTAAGACAAATTGGTACCAGGAGTGGGGTATTCCTGTGACAGCCTGACCATGTTTTGGGGAGGTCTGTGGAAGGACTTTGGAACTTTGGGCTTGAAGATCCATTCGTTGTTAAGAGCTCTGTCAGATGTTTTGTAAGAGCTTGGAAGATAATGTTGAGAACAGTGCAGAAGATGGAGGCCTGGCTTGTGAAATTTCAGAGGGAAAATTAAAGACTCTTTTCAGGGCCATTGCTGTTTTGATTGTGAAGATTCTGTAGTTCTGGTTAGCTGGGGCTGAAGAATCAGCTGTGATTAACAAGATACCAGAACTACTAAAGCAAAAACTTTGCATTACTGGGACTATTGATGCTGGTTAGCTGGAGCTAAGAAATTAGCGGTGATTAAGAAGAGACCAGCATCATTGAGGTGACATCTTCTGGGAAGTGTTTTCTGAGAGCACAGTGGCTGTGTTCCAGATATAGCCAAAGTTGTACCTTGTGCTGTGGCTGGACTTGATAATGTGTAAGGGTCACCCAGGTGGTACTGGTTTTGAAGGCATGAAGGAGTTGAGCAGAGCAGCTGAGGCTTGGCACTGTGAGAGGCCATGGAAGGCCATTGGTGAAAGTGCAGCCTCAGTTGCAATTGATGGCCCAGGACTGAAGGGGTCATGCAGTGTTTTGGAGATGCCAGTACCATGAGATGACCACCAAGAGCAGCAGCAGCAGTGGAGTACAGGCATCTGGAGCCTAGAGGATGACGCGTGTGCTACAAAGGGCATGGCTGGAGAAGTGACCCAAGCCCTTGGAGGAGCCCAGAAGATCATAAGTTGGATGCCAGACATTGGACGGTTGGAGATTGACTTTTGCTTTTGATTGTGACTGTGCCCTGATATTTTCCCTCTTGAAGGAAAAAACTGTTTTAGTGGAGCCCACAGTTAAGAGACTTTTAATTGTAAAAAGACTTTGGATTTTAAAAGAGATGGATATTTTAAAGAGATTGAAATTTTAAGAATATGTAAAGACTGTGGGACTTTTAAAGTTATTTAGATCTTGGGGATGAATAAGAATGTAAGGGTTGAGGCTTACTAGTGATGTGTTTGTGTGTCAAGTTGACAAGGGGTCAACTGTATCGGCTAGTTTTGTGTCAACTTGACACAGCTGGGGTTATCACAGAGAAAGGAGCTTCAGTTGAGGAAATGCCTCCATGAGATCCAATTCCAAGGCATTTTCTCAATTAGTGATCAAGGGGGAAAGGCCCCTTGTGGGTGGGACCATCTCTGGGCTGGTAGTCTTGGGTTTATAAGAGAGCAGGCTGAGCAAGCCAGGAGAGGCAAGCCAGTAAAGAACATCCCTCCATGGCCTCTGTATCAGCTCCTGCTTCCTGACCTGTTTGAGTTCCAGTCCTGACTTCCTTTGGTGATAAACAGCAGCATGGAAGTGTAAGCCGAACAAACCCTTTCCTCCCCAACTTGCATCTTGGTCATGATGTTTGTGCAGGAATAGAAACCCTGACTAAGACACCCCCTAACATCAAGGCAATAACACCAAATTTCAATGTGCAAAGTCTTTTCTACCTTAACAGGAATAATCTTGAAGCTATGATTCATCTTAAGACAAATTTTCTCTAATTATGAGCTTGGGAACAGAGAAGTTGTCCCTTCTAAACTTCAGGGTAAGATAGACACAGGACACACTCTTCCTACAAAAGAAATAGTCAGGGAAGGATCAGTGTCTGCTGTATCTGGTTCCAGACAAGCTAAAAATTCAGTAGGGGAAACTAAATACCATATTTGTCCTAGGTGAATCCCCATTTCTGCTTTGTGGTCACATGGAGGTTTGAGCTAGATTCTCAAGGCCTTAGGCAGCCCACTTATACGGCTTTCCTTGCTACAGGTATAGGACTTGTATCTGGCAAAGGACTCCTAACTGCATCATCTCATGAAGGTGGAAGGATAAAAGAACACACATGAAAAATACTGCAAAAGATGGAAATTGCAGCCTGAAGACTCTTAATAATTAGTATTTATAAATTTATGGCAATGAGACTTTACAACCTAAATAACTCCTGTCAGGGCTGGCCTTCAAATACCTGCCTTTCAGAGATACATTCAAACTTAGCAACCAGTAATGTATTTATTGAGAGGCTGGATCAATAGTAACCCCTATTCAGATTTAGTAGTGCATAATTTCGTTTATTCCTTACAACTAATATGGGAGCTATTGCATTTATTACCCCTCTTTTGCATAGGAATATGAGTTTCTAGAAGTTAAGTACTTTGGGTAGGACCCCAGAGCTAGATAATCTCACTGAAGAAATCTGACTTTAGAGTTAGCTTTTAATATGCCTTTCCTCTTTGACATCAGATTAGAGGTTTTTTTTTCCATTTTTTATTAGGTATTTAGCTCATTTACATTTCCAATGCTATACCAAAAGTCTCCCATATCCACCCACCCCCACTCCCCTGCCCACCCACTCCCCCTTTTTGGCCCTGGTGTTCCCCTGTACTGGGGCATATAAAGTTTGCAAGTCCAATGGGCCTCTCTTTCCAGTGATGGCCGACTAGGCCATCTTTTGATATATATGCAGCTAGAGTCAAGAGCTCCGGGGTACTGGTTAGTTCATAATGTTGTTCCACCTATAGGGTTGCAGATCCCTTTAGCTCCTTGGCTACTTTCTCTAGCTCCTCCATTGGGAGCCCTATGATCCATCCATTAGCTGACTGTGAGCATCCACTTCTGTGTTTGCTAGGCCCCGGCATAGACTCACAAGAGACAGATACATCTGGGTCCTTTCAATAAAATCTTGCTAGTGTATGCAATGGTGTCAGCGTTTGGATGCTGATTATGGGGTGGATCCCCGGATATGGCAGTCTCTACATGGTCCATCCTTTCATCTCAGCTCCAAACTTTGTCTCTGTAACTCCTTCCATGGGTGTTTTGTTCCCAAATCTAAGGAGGGGCATAGTGTCCACACTTCAGTCTTCATTCTTCTTGAGTTTCATGTGTTTAGCAAATTATATCTTATATCTTGGGTATCCTAGGTTTGGGGCTAATATCCACTTATCAGTGAGTACATATTGTGTGAGTTTCTTTGTGAATGTGTTACCTCACTCAGGATGATGCCCTCCAGGTCCATCCATTTGGCTAGGAATTTCATAAATTCATTCTTTTTAATAGCTGAGTAGTACTCCATTGTGTAGATGTACCACATTTTCTGTATCCATTCCTCTGTTGAGGGGCATCTAGGTTCTTTCCAGCTTCTGGCTATTATAAATAAGGCTGCTATGAACATAGTGGAGCATGTGTCCTTCTTACCAGTTGGGGCATCTTCTGGATATATGCCCAGGAGAGGTATTGCTGGATCCTCCCGTAGTACTATGTCCAGTTTTCTGAGGAACCGCCAGACTGATTTCCAGAGTGGTTGTACAAGCCTGCACTCCCACCAACAATGGAGGAGTGTTCCTCTTTCTCCACATCCACGCCAGCATCTGCTGTCACCTGAATTTTTTTTTCCATTTTTTATTAGGTATTTAGCTCATTTACATTTCCAATGCTATACCAAAAGTCCCCCATATCCACCCACCCCCATTCCCCTGCCCACCCACTCCCCCTTTTTGGCCCTGGTGTCCCCCTGTACTGGGGCATATAAAGTTTGCAAGTCCAATGGGCCTCTCTTTCCAGTGATGGCCGGCTAGGCCATCTTTTGATATATATGCAGCTAGAGTCAAGAGCTCCGGGGTACTGGTTAGTTCATAATGTTGTTCCACCTATAGGGTTGCAGATCCCTTTAGCTCCTTGGCTACTTTCTCTAGCTCCTCCATTGGGAGCCCTATGATCCATCCATTAGCTGACTGTGAGCATCCACTTCTGTGTTTGCTAGGCCCCGGCATAGTCTCACAAGAGACAGATACATCTGGGTCCTTTCAATAAAATCTTGCTAGTGTATGCAATGGTGTCAGCGTTTGGATGCTGATTATGGGGTGGATCCCTGGATATGGCAGTCTCTACTTGGTCCATCCTTTCATCTCAGCTCCAAACTTTGTCTCTTTAACTCCTCCCATGGGTGTTTTGTTCCCAATTCTAAGGAGGGGCATAGTGCCCACACTTCAATCTTCATTCTTCTTGAGTTTCATGTGTTTAGCAAATTATATCTTATATCTTGGGTATCCTAGGTTTGGGGCTAATATCCACTTATCAGTGAGTACATATTGTGTGAGTTTCTTTGTGAATATGTTACCTCACTCAGGATGATGGCCTCCAGGTCCATCCATTTGGCTAGGAATTTCATAAATTCATTCTTTTTAATAGCTGAGTAGTACTCCATTGTGTAGATGTACCACATTTTCTGTATCCATTCCTCTGTTGAGGGGCATCTAGGTTCTTTCCAGCTTCTGGCTATTATAAATAAGGCTGCTATGAACATAGTGGAGCATGTGTCCTTCTTACCAGTTGGGGCATCTTCTGGATATATGCCCAGGAGAGGTATTGCTGGATCATCCGGTAGTACTATGTCCAGTTTTCTGAGGAACCGCCAGACTGATTTCCAGAGTGGTTGTACAAGCCTGCACTCCCACCAACAATGGAGGAGTGTTCCTCTTTCTCCACATCCACGCCAGCATCTCCTGTCACCTGAATTTTTGATCTTAGCCATTCTGACTGGTGTGAGGTGGAATCTCAGGGTTGTTTTGATTTGCATTTCCCTGATGATTAAGGATGTTGAACATTTTTTCAGGTGCTTCTCTGCCATTCGGTATTCCTCAGGTGAGAATTCTTTGTTCAGTTCTGAGCCCCATTTTTTAATGGGGTTATTTGATTTTCTGAAGTCCACCTTCTTGAGTTCTTTATATATGTTGGATATTAGTCCCCTATCTGATTTAGGATAGGTAAAGATCCTTTCCCAATCTGTTGGTGGTCTTTTTGTCTTATTGACGGTGTCTTTTGCCTTGCAGAAACTTTGGAGTTTCATTAGGTCCCATTTGTCAATTCTCGATCTTACAGCACAAGCCATTGCTGTTCTGTTCAGGAATTTTTCCCCTGTGCCCATATCTTCAAGGCTTTTCCCCACTTTCTCCTCTATAAGTTTCAGTGTCTCTGGTTTTATGTGAAGTTCCTTGATCCACTTAGATTTGACCTTAGTACAAGGAGATAAGTATGGATCGATTCGCATTCTTCTACACGATAACAACCAGTTGTGCCACCACCAATTGTTGAAAATGCTATCTTTCTTCCACTGGATTGTTTTAGCTCCCTTGTCGAAGATCAAGTGACCATAGGTGTGTGGGTTCATTTCTGGGTCTTCAATTCTATTCCATTGGTCTACTTGTCTGTCTCTATACCAGAACCATGCAGTTTTTATCACAATTGCTCTGTAGTAAAGCTTTAGGTCTGGCATGGTGATTCCGCCAGAAGTTCTTTTATCCTTGAGAAGACTTTTTGCTATCCTAGGTTTTTTGTTATTCCAGACAAATTTGCAAATTGCTCCTTCCAATTCGTTGAAGAATTGAGTTGGAATTTTGATGGGGATTGCATTGAATCTGTAGATTGCTTTTGGCAAGATAGCCATTTTTACAATGTTGATCCTGCCAATCCATGAGCATCGGAGATCTTTCCATCTTCTGAGATCTTCCTTAATTTCTTTCTTCAGAGATTTGAAGTTTTTATCATACAGATCTTTCACTTCCTTAGTTAGAGTCACGCCAAGATATTTTATATTATTTGTGACTATTGAGAAGGGTGTTGTTTCCCTAATTTCTTTCTCAGCCTGTTTATTCTTTGTATAGAGAAAGGCCATTGACTTGTTTGAGTTTATTTTATATCCAGCTACTTCACCGAAGCTGTTTATCAGGTTTAGGAGTTCTCTGGTAGAATTTTTAGGGTCACTTATATATACTATCATATCATCTGCAAAAAGTGATATTTTGACTTCCTCTTTTCCAATTTGTATCCCCTTGATCTCCTTTTGTTGTCGAATTGCTCTGGCTAATACTTCAAGTACTATGTTGAAAAGGTAGGGAGAAAGTGGGCAGCCTTGTCTAGTCCCTGATTTTAGTGGGATTGCTTCCAGCTTCTCTCCATTTACTTTGATGTTGGCTACTGGTTTGCTGTAGATTGCTTTTATCATGTTTAGGTATGGGCCTTGAATTCCTGATCTTTCCAAAACTTTTATCATGAATGGGTGTTGGATCTTGTCAAATGCTTTTTCTGCATCTAACGAGATGATCATGTGGTTTTTGTCTTTGAGTTTGTTTATATAATGGATTACATTGATGGATTTTCGTATATTAAACCATCCCTGCATCCCTGGAATAAAACCTACTTGGTCAGGATGGATGATTGCTTTAATGTGTTCTTGGATTCGGTTAGCGAGAATTTTATTGAGGATTTTTGCATCGATATTCATAAGAGAAATTGGTCTGAAGTTCTCTATCTTTGTTGGGTCTTTCTGTGGTTTAGGTATCAGAGTAATAGTGGCTTCATAAAATGAGTTGGGTAGAGTACCTTCTACTTCTATTTTGTGAAAGAGTTTGTGCAGAACTGGAATTAGATCTTCTTTGAAGGTCTGATAGAACTCTGCACTAAACCCATCTGGTCCTGGGCTTTTTTTGGTTGGGAGACTATTAATAACTGCTTCTATTTCTTTAGGTGATATGGGACTGTTTAGATGATCAACTTGATCCTGATTCAACTTTGGTACCTGGTATCTGTCCAGAAATTTGTCCATTTCGTCCAGGTTTTCCAGTTTTGTTGAGTATAGCCTTTTGTAGAAGGATCTGATGGTGTTTTGGATTTCTTCAGGATCTGTTGTTATGTCTTCCTTTTCATTTCTGATTTTGTTAATTAGGATTTTGTCCCTGTGCCCTTTAGTGAGTCTAGCTAAGGGTTTATCTATCTTGTTGATTTTCTCAAAGAACCAACTCCTCGTTTGGTTAATTCTTTGAATAGTTCTTCTTGTTTCCACTTGGTTGATTTCACCCCTGAGTTTGATTATTTCCTGCCGTCTACTCCTCTTGGGTGAATTTGCTTCCTTTTTTTCTAGGGCTTTTAGATGTGTTGTCAAGCTGCTAGTATGTGCTCTCTCCCGTTTCTTCTTGGAGGTACTCAGAGCTATGAGTTTCCCTCTTAGAAATGCTTTCATTGTGTCCCATAGGTTTGGGTACGTTGTGGCTTCATTTTCATTAAACTCTAAAAAGTCTTTAATTTCTTTCTTTATTCCTTCCTTGACCAAGGTATCATTGAGAAGAGTGTTATTCAGTTTCCACGTGAATGTTGGCTTTCCATTATTTATGTTGTTATTGAAGATCAGTCTTAGGCCATGGTGGTCTGATAGGATACATGGGACAATTTCAATATTTTTGTATCTATTGAGGCCTGTTTTGTGACCAATTATATGGTCAATTTTGGAGAAGGTCCCGTGAGGTGCTGAGAAGAAGGTATATCCTTTTGTTTTAGGATAAAATGTTCTGTAGATATCTGTCAGGTCCATTTGTTACCCAGATATCTGGTGTTCGAACTAGACTCCTGGCAGAAGTTGTGTTCCACTCACTAGAGGTCTTAGGATCTCGTGTGGAATCCTGTGTGGGCCCTTGCGGGTGTTGGGCAAGACTCTGCTGGCAGGTATCCTGGGGCTCGAGTGGAGCAGAAGGGACTTGTGCCCCAGATCAGGCCCGGGTAGCCTGCTTCCCTATGTACCGCAGTCTCAGGTTCCGCGCGATTGGATTGGGGCAGGCGCTGTGTTCCACTCACCAGAGGTCTTAGGATCCTGAATTTTTGATCTTAGCCATTCTGACTGGTGTGAGGTGGACTTTCTCCCTACCTTTTCAACATAGTACTTGAAGTATTAGCCAGAGCAATTCGACAACAAAAGGAGATCAAGGGGATACAAATTGGAAAAGAGGAAGTCAAAATATCACTTTTTGCAGATGATATGATAGTATATATAAGTGACCCTAAAAATTCTACCAGAGAACTCCTAAACCTGATAAACAGCTTCGGTGAAGTAGCTGGATATAAAATAAACTCAAACAAGTCAATGGCCTTTCTCTATACAAAGAATAAACAGGCTGAGAAAGAAATTAGGGAAACAACACCCTTCTCAATAGTCACAAATAATATAAAATATCTTGGCGTGACTCTAACTAAGGAAGTGAAAGATCTGTATGATAAAAACTTCAAATCTCTGAAGAAAGAAATTAAGGAAGATCTCAGAAGATGGAAAGATCTCCGATGCTCATGGATTGGCAGGATCAACATTGTAAAAATGGCTATCTTGCCAAAAGCAATCTACAGATTCAATGCAATCCCCATCAAAATTCCAACTCAATTCTTCAACGAATTGGAAGGAGCAATTTGCAAATTTGTCTGGAATAACAAAAAACCTAGGATAGCAAAAAGTCTTCTCAAGGATAAAAGAACTTCTGGCGGAATCACCATGCCAGACCTAAAGCTTTACTACAGAGCAATTGTGATAAAAACTGCATGGTACTGGTACAGAGACAGACAAGTAGACCAATGGAATAGAATTGAAGACCCAGAAATGAACCCACACACCTATGGTCACTTGATCTTCGACAAGGGAGCTAAAACCATCCAGTGGAAGAAAGACAGCATTTTCAACAATTGGTGGTGGCACAACTGGTTGTTATCGTGTAGAAGAATGCGAATCGATCCATACTTATCTCCTTGTACTAAGGTCAAATCTAAGTGGATCAAGGAACTTCACATAAAACCAGAGACACTGAAACTTATAGAGGAGAAAGTGGGGAAAAGCCTTGAAGATATGGGCACAGGGGAAAAAATTCCTGAACAGAACAGCAATGGCTTGTGCTGTAAGATCGAGAATTGACAAATGGGACCTAATGAAACTCCAAAGTTTCTGCAAGGCAAAAGACACCGTCAATAAGACAAAAAGACCACCAACAGATTGGGAAAGGATCTTTACCTATCCTAAATCAGATAGGGGACTAATATCCAACATATATAAAGAACTCAAGAAGGTGGACTTCAGAAAATCAAATAACCCCATTAAAAAATGGGGCTCAGAACTGAACAAAGAATTCTCACCTGAGGAATACCGAATGGCAGAGAAGCACCTGAAAAAAATGTTCAACATCCTTAATCATCAGGGAAATGCAAATCAGATTAGAATTTTACAACGTTACCCATTTCATTGAAAGAGCTTCATTCATTCACTTACTCTATGTGCTATGTTGAATAAATATCTGTTCAGACATGTCCATACTTCAATTCCTGAAACTGGTGGCTAAGTTAGCTTGTATAGAAAGGGTGATATCTTGACAAATGCATAGTAAATTGAAATGATCTGCATTGAAAATGGATTAAGCACACCTTACCTGTGAAGGTCGCAGCTTAGCAACACAGCCTACTTTAGGGTATCAGTTCTTTAACCTTGTGATTTCCTGGCCCACCTGGAGCTATGGCTTACTGCCATTGCCCATTGCTGCAGTGGGAGAGTATATTCTATAGCACATCATGAGCTTGGGAACCAATGGACATCTGAAACATAGTTTCTGTGGAATGCATATGATTTTCACCCAATCATGGAGTCAAGGGATGGCAAATGGAACTGTCATAAGCTGTGAACCCTCTGATTTTGCAGGTGTAGATTGATTAAAGGTCTTAAGATGAAGGAAAGAATTGTTATTGTTTACCTAGGAGGGCCTGGTGTCATCACAGAGACACTTGTAAGAGGAAGAAAGAGAGGCCAGAAAGAAAGAAATAGGAGAGTCATGCTTCTGTATAGGCTTCTTGAAGTAATAGTCAAAGCAGGAGAGGTGTGTGGATAAACCCATACAGTAACATCTTCACATTCACTGGGCTACCATGTCGTGGGCAGAGAACAGGGATACTAGGGTAGTCCTATTAATGAGAAGGGTGACATCAGACTCTTGCCATGGAGACAGCGGTAATAAGTCTAGGTTTGATTGCATGAGGCTGGTAATTTACTACCTGTCCTCAGTGTTACCTAACACTAAGGGCTTGAGAGAAATAATGCCCCCTATGCTATTAAATCCAGAAAGGAGGAAGAAACACCTGAAGACAAGAAGATGATGCTGTGTTACCAATGGGATGCACATTATTCATGTCTTAGCAACATTTGGAAGCATACTAGAAGGGTCCCACGAATTGGGTAATTCTTCTGAACACACTTGAGATGAAAGGCTACTCTATCACAGCATGCATTGTGTGCTTCCAATGCTCCATGCCAAGACAAACAAGCCAAAACAAATAAACAAAAAAAGCCTTCCTTTGGGTTCCACAATTGATTTTCGGCAAGAAATACTCCTTTGAGATTGAGGCTTAGAACAGCCTTTAGCATTCCCGTGCGTTTCTCTCTTACAATTGCTCTTTTTATTTTCATAAGTAAAGTTAAATGTGTTCTCTGTGAGGAATTGGCTATTTGTTATGAGAAGGTCCGTAGTGGATTCACATGAGAAAACTGAATCGTAGAAACCAGGACAACCCAACTCAGCTGCAAAGAGGATAGAAACAAGGCAGAACGATGCTGGGAATAAATCTTCCCTAATTTGGCATTTTTTGGAGGTACCACTGAAACCTTCCTCCTTGGATGACTTTACGTGGCACAGATGCCCATACTTTATAGTTAGAAAAAAACAAAATTCCTTTAAACTCATAAAAATGACTGGCTGTCACGTCTTTCTTTTGCATACTATAAAAAAAAACATGAGTTAATATAATTGGATGCTGGGGATGGAGTAAGGAAATACCATAGCCTGAGTACTTGACACATGATGGAAATTGATTTCTCATCGTCCCACTGTTCAAGAATGTAAGTTGAGCATCATCAAGGAACTAGCCAATTTCATGTCTGGTGAGGTACTATTTCCTGGTCCCCCCTGTGTCCTCTGAGACCAATCTTCTAAGGTCACTGCTATGGTTTGAATGTACCACATAAGTGACATGTGTGAGCATATACAGTGTTCAGATGGTATATATCTGAGAGTTTGTCCAAGTTTTAGGAATGGTGCTTCACTGATGGAAGTGGTCAATGAGGACTAGCCTTGAGGTTTCTATATAGCCAGTTCCTAGGCTCTGATTCCAGCTGTCTTCCAGCTTCCTGGTCTGCCTATATATATGTGAACAAATTCTTGCTGACCCAGTTGTAAAACTCACTGCTTTGCCATCTGCCCCCAGTGGACAAAATCTACTCAAACCACAGGCCCAAGTGTGTCCTTCTTCCTCACTTGAGTTGCTTCTTACAGATGTATTATCCTGGTGATAAGGAAAGTAATTAGACACTCCATTCCTAAGAGATTGCCCTCCAAGGTCCTCCCCTAACATCAAAGCATTGGTGGTCGAATTTTCCAGCTAAAAATTTTTCGAAGGATTTAGTCAGCTATGGCATATGTTCAGCTAAAATCTTATGAACTACTCAACCATGGTATTTGGAACTCCAGGACAACTGTTTCTTTTCCTTCTTCCCACATTTTCTTAAAATATGAAGTGTGTTGGTTGAGTTTGCCACATAGACATATGGACCCTGAATCAGTACAGGACTCTTTTCCACTGATATAGGGAATGCCAAGTGTACAGAGCTATACTTCTATGGTTGTAATGTCTTCTCTAGAAATCCACGCCATGACCACTTGGCCCTGCCTGTGGTTTCAGGCTGTTTAGCTAACATGACTGCATTCAGACAGACATGTTGGCAGAAGCAAGAGGCCTGTGTCATGGCCAAAACTCACTTCTAATTTTGAGATTTTGCAAGATTTAGGTTGTTGACTATGCTACGCTCCCAAGTAGCGTCCCGACTGAAATATTTCCAACTTCTAACAGATTTCCCATGGATCAGATTTACCTGCCTCTGTCTGCCTCCTTCTCACCTGCTTCTGAACAGCCACGTGGTCTTTGTTAATTTAGTCTCTTTCTGCAAAAGAGACTTATTCACTGGGTCTTATTCACTGATGCTTCCCCTCTCATGTGTGTTTAGTGTTGGCTGCAGCCTGGGTTTCCATTCTGTTTCTTACACAAGCAGTTGTGCTTTTAGTAGTGAGCTGGGTGGGGATAGATGCTGGCTTTCTTTTGGGTTGTTGATTTCACAGATTAGTCAGTTCAGAGTTTTAGTGGAGTGTATGACATACATTTTATGTTTTGCTGTTTGAATAGATCCTTCTCCCTTTGTTGTTATTGTTTGTGCATGTGTGTGTGGTGTGAGTGTATACTCCTGTGCATGTGTGTGTGTGGTGTATATGTGAGTGTATGTGTGGTGTGTATGTGTGTACATGTGTGTGAATGTGTATGTGTGAGTATAGTGTGTATATGAGTGTTATATGTGTGTGAGCTGGTATGTGAGGGTATGAGTGTGTATGTGTGGTTGAGTGTGGTATGTGTGAGTGTGGAGTGCATAGGCATGGTGTATGTACATATGTAAATGTGAATGAGTACATAAGTATGTATGTATCTGTGTAGTGTCTATATGAGTTTTCTGTGCACGTGAGATGGTATGTGTTTGTGTAGCACTGTGTGAGTATGGATGTGTGATTGTGTATGAGTGTGATATGTGTGTATGCATACAAGTGTGGAGTTTATGTGAGATAGTGTGTGTTTTGTGGTATATGTGTGAGTGTGAATGTGGTGTATATGTGTGTATGTGTGACTGTGAATGTGTGTGTGTGCCTGTGTATGAGTGTGGTATGTATGTGAGGTGGTGTGGGAATGTGTGTGGTATGTGAGAGTGTGTGGTTTGTATGTGTTTGAGTGTGTATGTATGGTTTTGTGTGAGTGTGGTGTGTATGAGTGATGTGTGTGTGTGTGTGTGTGTGTGTTGTGAATATAAGTGGTATGTGTGTGTGTGTGTGTATGTTGTGTGTACATGTGTGTGTGATATGTCCATGTCTGGGGCATGTGCTCACATATAAGCAAGTGAAGGCCAGAGAAAATCCATTCTGAATAATTCTTCACCTTTTACTTTTGAGGAAGCATCTCAATGAACCTGAAGCTTGATCTCCTGGGGTCCACCTGTCTCTACTCACTGCCTCTGGGGATGGGAATGTGCAGCCGTCACAGGCTTTTTTTCTTTTACTTCTCAATATCTCTCTCTCTGTCTCTCTGTCTCTTTCTCTGTCTCTGTCTCTGTCTCTCTCTCTCTGTCTCTCCTCTCTCTCTGTCTCTGTCTCTCTCTCCTTTCTCTCTCTGTCTCTCTCTGTCTCTCTGTCTCTCTGTCTCTCTCTCTCTCTCTCTCTCTCTCTCTCTCTCTCTCTCTCTCTGTCTCCTTTTTTCAATATGGGCTCTAGAATTTGAATTCAGCTTCTCTTGCTTTCACAGTAAGTCCTCACTGGAATATCTCCCCTGCCCTGTGTTTTTGTTGTTGTTTGTGTCTTGTCTGTTTGTTTCTGAGAGAACGTAGCCAAGGATAGCTTCAAACTCACTGTATAATCTAATCACAACTTTGAACTCTAGTCTTCCTGTCTATATGTCACAGATGCTGCCATACCTGACTCAAAGATTCTAGCTTTACCATCAGGTTCACAGTGAACCCCTCTTCAGTGTGGTCCTCCACTTCTCCCAAGCACACAGTCATAGACCTATATGATCTATCTGACTCTCAGGAATCATGGCAACTATACCTGCACTCTGACTCCTATTATTGTTTGCCTTTTAGCCAAAATCTGAACATTCTTTTCTTCTTCTCCTTGTATTGTATGACATAATCCTTTTGATTTGTTAGATTTTCATTACTATTTTATTACTATTTTGGACATACAATTTTGAAGTAGGTATAGAGAAACCATAACAAAAACCTTTATAATGGTTTCAATAGAGCATTGAACCAGGCACTGGTTGAGACTTGTAAGCACTGTATTATAGCATACTTTACCTTTCAATATATTCCTTGTAGACTTTGTTTTGTTTACTTTTGCTTCATTTTCATTTTGCAATTATGCTTTCTAAGTTGTAATAAATGAGGAAAAAATAGGCTGTTAATTCGAGAACTGGGAAAGAACGCCTCTTAGGTGAAACAAATGTATTTCTTGAGACTAGCACCACGAGGGGTGATTTGGTTGGCAGGAAGATGGCTCTCGGTGGAGGAATGAGCTGGGCTAGGCCCGAGGCAAAGAAAAGTTGACTGTTCTGACTGGAAAATAAGACATTAGGGAAGACTGTGTGAGTGAGAGAAGACAGAGAGTTCAGAAATGGTTGGCATTCTCTGTGGAAGTTTCTGCTGTCAGGAGTGTCTGAGAGGCTTTGAAGATGGGTTCTGTGGCCCAAACGGGATCTATGCCCATGTCTTGATCACGTCCTGGGAGCTTGTTCCCACTGTGATGGTGCTGATTTGCTAGAGGCCTTAAGAAATGGAACCTAACAGATGAGTCGGTCATGGAAGCCTGTGCTCAGGAAGGATTAACACTGGTCTTTTAGGAGTAGATGATTCTTGAGCAGGTTTGCAAGGGAAACCCTAACTCCTCTCTGTCGTCTTCCCATCACTGCACATGATTCTGCATATAGCTAGTTCTCAACTATGGTGTGATGCAGGCTTTCCTGGATGCGGTTCCAACATGTTTGGATCCTCTAGACTCCAGAAGTATGAGCCAAATAATAGAAGTTTCCCAGGCATTTTGTTCTATCAACACATGATGGACTAATTTAGCAGGCGCATCTGATTTTCAGTTTTGAGTTGTTCCCTGCATGGTCTAGTGTGACACTCACTTTTTCATAAATCAATCAATCAATCAGTCAATCACATGAATGTTCCAGACTTTTGGATATACAGTTTTGGTGTGTGTGTGTGTGTGTGTGTGTGTCTGTGTGTGTGTCTGTGTGTGTCTGTGTGTGTGTCTGTGTGTGTGAAAATGCTGAAGCTACTGGATGTAAAGGAGGAAAAGGGAAGGAAGTCAAAGCAGACACAGGAAGCAAAGGTGGAGGATTGGCGTACAATGAATGCAGAAGCAAAACAACCTGGTCTTTCAGGCAGTTGTGATTGGAAGGCTCAAAAGGATCATCGCCCTCCCAATGCAAATCCTACAGCTTCCTTACATTCATGTACAACGACCTCAGAATCCTCAGCATCCACAGGCTTGTCTTTGTATCTCAATAGCATCTCTAGCTGCAAGGGACTCTCATGATATTCAGTTGTTAATTGTTCACTCCTGAGTGTCCATAGCCAAGGAGGAGCACAACGTGTGAGGAAGAAGAGAAGGAAGGGAGAGAGAAGAGGTTCACCAACATTTTGCAGGAGGCACCCACTCTGTTTGTCCTTTTCTTCTTAGTTTCTTGCTTTCATTATCTTCTTTTTAAAATTGGATATTGATTTATTTACATTTCAAATGTTATCCCCTTTCCTGGTTTCCCCTCTGCAAACTCCCTATCCCATCCTCTCTTACCCTGCTTCTATGAGGGTGCTCCCCCACCTACCCACCCACTCCCAGCTCACTGCCTAGCATTCCTCTATACTGGGGCATCAAGTCTTCACAGGACCAAGGGCCTTCCCTCCCATTGATTCCAGATAAGGCCCCTTCAGCTCCTTCAGTCCTTCCCCTAACTCCTCCACTGGGGTCCCTGTGCTCAGTCCAATGGTTGACTGCAAGCATCCACATCTATATTGGTCAGGATCTGGCAGAGACTCTCAGGAGACAGCTGTATCAGGCTCCTGTCAGCAAGCACTTCTTCTCATCAGCAATAGTGTCTGAGTTTGGTGTCTGCATGTGGGATGGCTCCCCAGGTGGGACAGTCTCTGGATGGCCTTTCCTTCAGTCTCTGCTTCACTCTTTGTCCCTGTTTTTCCTTTAGACAGGAGCAATTCTGGGTTAAAATTTTGGAGATGGGTGGGTGGCACCGTCCCTCAACCAGGGGCCATGCCTAACCTCTGGATATGGTCTCAGGTTCTCCCTCCCCTTTGTGGGACATTTCAGCTCATGTCATCCCCGTGGGGTTCTGGGAGGCTCTTACTTTCCTGACATCTGGGACTTTCTGGTTGTTACCCGCAGTTCCTCATCCCCCATTGCTACACACCTCTGTTCAATTTCCTGACCCTCTGCTCTCCATCTCCTCCAAACCTTTCATTATCTTCTTTATCTCTTCCTTTATGATCCATTTCCTGCCCTCTGCTCTCAGTTTTCTGTTTAAAAGCAAGGCTGGGATTGCCTGGATGAGCACAGTGGAAAGATACAGCCTTCCTTCTGTAGCACCTTCTTTTCTCTTTGGGTTTCTTGGTACCCCGCAGAAAAGGATTGTGTGCAAGTGCTTACATGCATCTCTGCATAGTCATGGGATGATGTTCATCTCCTCAAAGTCCAAATTCCTTACAGCAAAGCCAGTTAGCACATGGAAAGGTGGCCAAAGACTGAGCAAGGCTCTGGTTTTTAGAGAGAAGCATTACTGGGCAAAGGAGGCAAGAAGAGGAAAAAGGATTGGTGGAAACCATGTTCCTGGCCATCATAAGAACCAGCAGTGCTGCTTTACACTCTGTTCTTACAAATCCTATAGGTTTTCTTAGGATTCACTACAGTTGTAATCAATTTATTGCATCGAGTTCATGAAGGCAGGAACTGTGAAGTTTCTATATTGTGTCAGGTATATGACACATGTTATTAGGCACGAGTTTATCCCCACATGTTACAGTGATCCCTACACAGGGAAAAGATATCAGGTGTTTGCCAAAGGAGGAGATAAACGGACAGGTTCTGGGGGAATAGCACGGGCTGAAGAGGTTCTAGGATTCATATTGTTCCTTCACGGCAAGTAAACCCTCTAAAGGTGTTTACATTCAAAGAAGGTTCAAGATGGAGGGAACATTGCCTAGTTAAATTAGTTCACCCATTCATTATTAATCATAAGCATATTTGAAATGGTTCAGGTTCATAAAAAATCTGCCTATTTTGAAAAACTTTAGAAGTTATGTGTAGCTGTTTGAAACACATGCCACAGTGAACCACTTTACTAAGCAATTTTAGTGAATTCTACTCCCAAATTTCATGTTGTGATCCTTCTCTGTATGTGTGTAGCTCACATTGAATCTGACTAGTTTTGCGCTGATTAATAGATAATGCATATGAATCTATGTTAGAGACTGCAATCCCAATCCTTCCTGTTCTGGTAATGCTTTCATTTGCAGCCATATCCTGTGGTGAACTCCTTTGAACAATATTTTGCCAGTACAAAGTATGTAGTACAGAGCCTCTGACAAATGACCCTATTAGTCACACTGTCTATCTGCCTTTCATAGCAATGAGGGGGTGGACCTGTTCCAGAGATTGTAAGATTTCCTGCTGCTCAAGAACAAGGATTGCCGGCCCAGGTTGAAACTTGCTTGTGATTCCAGTAGGATGACTCAGTGTTTTGATGGGACTCAAGGTCCACAATTCCCTGGCAGTCTGAGATCGTGAGATGGAAACGCCACATGAATTTTGGTATTCAAATACCTACGACTCTTCTTTGTATCCTCCCCATAGTTTTTCTTACATCGCCTTTATACATTTTCATGGATTATCCATACTTCTTAAAATGGTAGTTCTCAAACACTAAGATCTGAAGGAAGCACAGGAGGGATTCTGAAAGGCTTGTTTATGGATGATCTGAGTTTCCTTAATAAAAACCTCAATAATCCACTACAAACAAACAAAACAAACAAACAAAAAAACCAGAGTCTTTTGTCTCATTCACTAATGACTGTTAAAAACTCATACCCCAGGAGTTAAGGTGCTTTCCTCCAAGCTCCCTTCCTCATTACAGGTTGGAATTTAGGCTTATGTGAATGAGGTAATTACAGGCAAGACTGGACACACGAGCAATTCCATGGATTCCAGTGGTTGTTCTGCTGGTGTGTGTAGAGTCTTTCTGGGAAAGGAGATGCTCACAGGGACTTCAGTACAGTTGCAGGTGTCACATGAGAATTCTCACACAATCCCACTCAATTCACATTTATTCCTGATGTAATCAAATAGGATAGACAAAAGCATTTACAGATAGTATAGCTAACATGGGATGTGAGATTTCGATTTAACTGTCGGCAGTTTGCACATTTCCTTGAACTCGAAGTGTGTGTTCATTATCATCATCATCATTATTATTATTAGATATTTTCTTCATTTACATTTCCAATGCTATCCCAAAAGTCCTCCATACCCTCCCCCCCCCCCGACTCCCCTACCCTCCCACTCCCACTTCTTGGCCCTGGCGTTCCCCTGTACTGAGGCATATGAAGTTTGCAAGACCAATGGGCCTCTCTTTCCACTGATGGCCGACTAGGCCATCTTCTGATACATATGCAGCTAGAGACATGAGCTCCGGGGGGTACTGGTTAGTTCATATTGTTGTTCCACCTATAGGGTTGCAGATCCCTTTAGTTCCTTGGGTACTGTCTCTAGCTCCTCCATTGGGGGCCCTGTGATCCATCCAATAGCTGACTGTGAGCCTCCACTTCTGTGTTTGCTAGGCCCCGGCATAGCCTCACAAGAGACAGCTATATCAGGGTCCTTTCAGCAAAATCTTGCTAGTGTATGCAACGGTGTCAGCGTTTGGATGCTGATTATGGGATGGATCCCAGAAAATCAAATAACCCCATTAAAAAATGGGGCTCAGAGCTAAACAAAGAATCCTCACCTGAGGAATACCGAATGGCTGAGAAGCACCTGAAAAAATGTTCAACATCCTTAATCATCAGGGAAATGCAAATCAAAACAACCCTGAGATTCCACCTCACACCAGTTAGAACAGCTAAGATCAAAAATTCAGGTGACAGCAGATGCTGGCGAGGATGTGGAGAAAGAGGAACACTCCTCCATTGTTGGTGGGATTGCAAGCTTGTACAACCACTCTGGAAATCAGTCTGGTGGTTCCTCAGAAAATTGGACATAGTACTACCAGAGGATCCCGCCATACCTCTCCTGGGCATATATCCAACCAGTAAGAAGGACACATGCTCCACTATGTTCATAGCAGCCTTATTTATAATAGCCAGAAGCTGGAAAGGACCCAGATGCCCCTCGACAGAGGAATGGATACAGAAAATGTGGTACATTTACACAATGGAGCACTATTCAGCTATTAAAAAGAATGAATTTATGAAATTCCTAGGCAAATGGATGGACCTGGAGGGCATCATCCTTAGTGAGGTAACTCAATCACAAAAGAACTCACATGATATGTACTCACTGATAAGTGGATATTAGCCCAGAAATTTAGGATACACAAGATACAATTTGCAAAACACATGAAACTCAAGAATGAAGACCAAAGTGTGGACACTTTGCCCCTTCTTAGAATTGGGAACAAAACACCCATGGAAGGAGTTACAGAGACAAAGTTTGGAGCTGAGAGGAAAGGATGGACCATCTAGAGACTGCCATACCCGGAGATCCATCCCATAATCAGTGTGCGTTCATTTTTAAGAAATGAAGACATAGATTACAGCCAAACCTTATCTTGTAACTAACCTTCTTGTCTCTTCCCCCATCAGAGGTAAGCATCCTTTGGAGTTGGCAAATCCTCTTGGACATCTGTGATCCTTTTACTATGGATTCACAGACAACATACAAGGTTGTGTGCTTTTTACTCTAACAAATCTGTGACAGTGCTGAGTGTAACCTCCTGTTTCTATGTAGCATAATGCTTTGGGGATATTAACTCATGCAAATTGACTTCACTGGTTTCATTGGTAGGGGCAAGATGGAGTACACCTATTATCTTATGAGGCTTCTATATTTTTGCTGCTGAAAGCATTGCTGCTAAGAAGGGTTGTTGTGTTTGTGTTCTGAAAGTCTATACAGAATTTTTAATAAATGACATTTTCTGGTGACATAATTTGTAGCACATATATAATTTAGTTTTTATAGATAGATTTAGATGGCTTCCTAAAGTCTTCGTATAAATTTATACTCTTGTCAATATTCAAGTTTCTTTTCTTTTTCTCCATATTCTTACAAACACATAGACATTATCCATCTTGACCATTGTCCTCTTATGAAAAGAAAAGGTTAACTTTTTTTCCCTTTCCTCGTGTAAAATATCTGGTTAAGACATGTTACAAGAGTCTGAGGTGGTGGCTTAGAGCTAGAAAGCATAGCATGTGCCTAGCAAGTGTGGGGCCTAGGCTCTGTGTCTAACACTGAAAATATAAAACAAAAACAAACAAAACCCAGTAATCATGGAGCCGAATGATACACATCATGCTTTACTTCTTTGACAGCTTAATTGGCTTTGGAATCATCTAGAAGACATATGTTGGGCATGTCAGTAATATTGTTTATAGAGATACTGGATGTAGGAGGAAAGTCCCAGCTTTAATGTAAGATGCACCACTCCATGGATTTGCATTCTAGAAAGGAGAAATTTCTAGAATACAGGGGGTAAGACAAGCACCAGTTGACTATAGATGCGATGTGACCTTTTGCTTCACATCCCACCTACATGTTTTCCCCACAACCATAAGGCATATTCCCTTAAACTGAGACAAAATAGACCCTTAGCTACTAAGTTGATGTTTTTTCAGGAAGTTTGTCATGGCCTCTTTTGTGCTCCATCTCCTTAATTCTTCCTTGTGCGTTAGGGATGATTGATGAGTCTGTGTGTATGTACCTTGGTTTTGCTGGCTGAAAGAAGAGAGTGTTCTATTGAATGGTGGCTGGATTACACTGATCATTATGGTAAGACTCCTCATGATTTCCTACAAAGTTATAGGGTTTGTGTTTCCGCACTCCACTGTGTGAATGAAACAGTCAATAAGCACCCTCCTGCTGAGAGGGCTTAGAGTGTTTGTAATGAGTTGATTTCTGAAAATTCCTGCCAACATCATTTTCGGTAAGACATTCTCTTATCTCTTACTTAAGTTCTTTTAGAGTAACCAAATTTTCATTATACTGATCTTTAAAAATATTTATAAGACTCTGTTATGAACCCTTTTCGACCTTGTGTTAACTTTACATCTATTAAGGAAATTGAAGCGCTGGCAGATCTTACCACTTGGTGTCTTCACAAGTATGTTATGTTTGGCGAAGTTTGAACATAAGTTTGAAAGTTTGTCACTTCTAGGATTTCAATCTAATAAGACTGAATTGAGCAGTATTTCCTTGTTAACATTTTATTTATTTGCAATTAATGTTTGGTGTATATGTGTTGTGTGTATATGTATATGAGTGTGTGTGATATGTGTGATATTGTGATGTGTATGAGTGTGTGTTGTGATGTGTGTGTATTTGTGTGTGTGTGTGAGAGAGAGAGAGAGAGAGAGAGAGAGAAGAGAGGAGAGAGAGAGAGAGAGAGAAGAGAGGAGAGAGAGAGAGAGAGAAGAGAGGAGAGAGAGAGAGAGAAGAGAGGAGAGAGAGAGAGAGAGAAGAGAGGAGAGAGAGAGAGAGGAGAGAGAGAGAGAGAGAGAGAGAGAAGAGAGGAGAGAGAGAGAGAGAGAGAGAAGAGAGGAGAGAGAGAGAGAGGAGAGAGAGAGAGAGAGAGAGAGAGAGAGAGAGAGAGAGACTGTGCAGGCTTACACCTTGCTTTCTTCACATGTAAGAGTGAGGACTACTTGTGTGGCTGGTTCTCTCCTTCCACTACGTAGTCTCAGGGACCTCAGATCATCAGGCTCAGAGCAAGCGCCTTTCCTTGCTGTTCCATCTACCTGGGTCTCCTTGGATTGGTCACATTAATATAATGTTTCCTGTATGATCCATACTATTTTATGTCTCTTTTGATAGACATTAATACTGCTATCAGTTTACTTTTATTTTGTCCACCTTTGAAATAGGTAGAATTCATTGAACTTCTGTATTTTATTTTTATTCTTGTTGAGCTTATTGTTTCTAAGTTTTTACTCTGGAGCCTTACTCTTTACTTGTTAGTTTTTCTTGTTTTCTAATGTGGCCATAACTAGTGCTTACAAATTTAGGTGCAGTGTTGTGACTATCCCTTCATCCGTAAGAATTTTCAAATGAATTACTATTTTGACCAGAGATTTAAACTGGGACTCTAAATTTCATCTTCCAGTTTTCCCATGGAGATGTAGCCAGAGAACATAATCACTGCACCACTTCCCTGAAATATTTTAAGGTTTGTTCTACGTGGCACTATATGGTCCAGTAGGTCACATGTTGCATGTTGCATGTATCTGAGGCTTTGTTTGTTTGTTTCTCTGTTCTGTCTTCGGTAAGGTTATGCTATCCAGGAGAAGACTAGAGTAAGAAGATGAGGTCTTCTGCTAGTGTCTGGGTATAAAGTGCGGTAACTTGGAATCAGGGGTTTGGGGTTGATGAGATAAGCCTGTATTGGACAGCTGCTGGCTGGCATATACCCAGATTCAGCTTGTGTGTGCATTGCTTCAGCATTTGTTTTGTCCTGCTAGACCTGGGAAGAGCATGGAATACAAACAGAAATCCCACAGATCTTGCTTATGTCATCTATGGGGTAGAGTTTGTGGCTGGGGCCCTTCTCTGCTGAAGGTTGTAGCTGATGTAGGGAGTGCATTTTACCTGCTGTATGTGTTGCCTTCTCCATACTTCAGGTAGGTTCATCCTGTTAGACTCTCACAAGCAACACTTCTCTTTCAGTCAATATTTATTATTGATGACTGTGGACTAGTGGTTTATACCTAAAGGTGGTTTCTATAGGGTGTTTTGTGTGTGTGTGTGTGTGTGTGTGTGTGTGTGTGTGTGTGTGTGTGTGACAAATCTGTGAATGGTCCTTGTCTTCACTTGAGTCAGTTTTCTTACATATTTGCACACATATCCTTGGATATTATAGATTTTATGTGCAAATCATTTTATTTATTTACTGTGTAGTATGCATTTGTGTTTGTTTTAAATAAAACTGGATTTTCATTTTCTTTGTTCTTTATCATTTTACTACCTTTTGAAAGCTAAGATTAAAAAAAGCCCCTTATGAAGCCCTTTATTTATTAAAAAAGCCTTTATGAAAGGGGGCATTTTATGATATATTACTTGGAGTAGTAGTTTGCATAAGTTAAGAATTATATATCCTTGAAGTGTTTGTAGAGACCCTGTAAAATTTCCCAGTCTTCATTTACTGTGACTTGTGATGTTAAACTATTGATTAGTTCCAACTATCAAAGAAATTCACTCAATTCTTATTACTCTGGTACATATTAGGAATGATAGGTTTCAAAATTACTTTAAATTTAGTTTTCTAACAAGTTGTGCCGAGTTCATAGCAAATTATAGCTTTCAAACCTATATTTTGTCTTTAGTTACTGCGTGTATTCTTTTAAAATTTGCTATAGATCGTCTCCTTTTATTTTTTATTTACCCTGCTTCAAAACACAATTAATTGGCTAGCTTTCAGAAGACTGGCTGTGGCTCTTGTGGTTTCTCATCATTGTATTTTTATTTGCTTTGGAGGTTCACCTTGTCCCCCTCACCCTTTTCTCCACCCTTTTCACTCTTTTTATTGCTCTTTTAAATTGTTTGTTGTTAAAAAAATCATCATTAATTAAACCGTTTGAAATGGTTAAGTATCTGACAAAACAAGTATTGTATCAAATCCAAAGTTTTCTCTTCTTACCCTTACTTTTCAGCACTTTTCCTTGGGAGATGAAAGCGAACATCTCTTCACCCAAGATAGGAATGATGATGGACCAAAGAAATGCTCTCCCTCAAATCTGACTTAGTGAGCCCATGATTTTATTGGGCTCACGTATTGGATCATGGGTGAAAGGTCATACACAGGAGCTTGATGGTTTAAAAGCAGCTCTATCCAGGAACAGGTCATTCCAGCAAGAGGGACTACCATGGAAGTGCCACCCTAGGAGCTGTCTGCTCTCCTGGAGAGTTGCTACTTCTCAATCACTTTTAACTGCTTTCCTGGCTTCAGGAGGGACCCTGTGAACCTTGTCACTTCTGAGTCTTGTAAACGTCGGTAGCTTTCTGAGTCTTATGAGTTTCCTTCTCGCCTCAGAAGGCAGTGTTTCAAATTACAGGGAATAGTTATACTGTATCCCATCTATGTAGAGATCATACACAGTCATGTTCATGTAGACATGCAATTTTTACCCTTCTTTCATTAGTTAATAAAATGAATATTATATTTAAGAAATTTGCCTATACTAATTAGTAGATCTTTAAATTTTTAAATAAACTGCTATAACTTCATTGTAGTTTTGACAATATTTCCTTTGTTTTTGGATTATGATTAGTGGTGTTTACAAACCTTTGTTCAAATTGTAATTATGTATGGCATTTGTCTTTTCTGCATACATTGTTAAGCCATTTGCCTGAAAATTGTATGTATTGTACATATTTTATACATACATCTGTGGAGTAATGTTTCCCTATGTAATCAAAACTTATGATCATGTAAGGAAACTCATAGTAGTTCCACATATCACACAGATGTATAATTCTTATTCATATTTCCTCAAGTTTATTTCTCCACATCTTTACACATTTTACTGCTGATATTAAAGAAAATGTCTTTAGTACAACTAAAGAAAGAGACTGCACAGGGAATACACCCCTTTGTAAGTCTATCCTGTTCATATCCTTTCCAGGTGAAAGTCTTGGAAATAGTAACACCACACTCTGTTGAGAGCTGGCAAAAGTTGTTTGTGAGATGGGCCAGCAGGTGAGTAAACCTGAGTTCCTTTCCTCAGAGATGCATTTTAGACAACCCCAGCAACAACTTCCCTGATCTGAGGTCTTTAGGAAAAGGTGATAAGATGAGGAGTCATATGCAAAAGATTTGCTAAAGACACACTTCCAGGAACACTAAACAGGATCCAGGAGGGGCAAGAGTGGGTGGAAGCAGACCATAGATAGATAGATAGGTAGGTAGATAGATAGATAGATAGATAGATAGATAGATAGATAGATAGATGAATATGGATATAGTTATAGATATAGATATAGTTTTAATAGTGAAACTGTAGGATTGTAGGATGAACTTACAAGATAAAACTATGCATTAAGTTTTACCTCTGTTCAGGAGTGTTAGGCTTTCACAATCTCAGATCAGGGAGTCCTCCACACTGTTTCTCTACTCCTAGAAGGTCTACTCCCACGGGGATAGTTGCCTCAATAGTATAAGTTCATCCTCAGGGAAGATCTAAGGTATGCCAGTGCAAAATAGAACGTAAGCTAGAGAAGGAGGAGGAGGAGGAGGAGGAGGAGGAGGAGGAGGAGGAGGAGGAGGAGGAGGAGGAGGAGGAGGAGGAGATATGGATCAAGAAGCCATTTGTAACAAGCCATTCTTGTTTTTCTCATTGGTTTAATGAATTTGGGGAAAATTTAAGGAATTGTGCAGAAGTTATTATGCATCCACTTTCCCTGTAATTGCATCATGTTTGGTTTCAGCCTCTGCACCTGTGTTCCTCAATGTATAAAGATGTTTATCTGACCAAGGACTCTTTCAGCCGTCACAAATTTTTGAAAAAGTTATCTAAAGGTCATGGTGTATTTTTATTTTTATTTTACTTTGTATTTAGACCCTGAATGAAAGCTATTTTTTAAAGCTATGTGCTTTATGCCTTATAATGGGTGGTTTTAACCCATTTAACTATACTGATATATGATTTATATATTTGGATATTTATTTTAGTTATTCTCAAACTTGATTGTCTTCTTCCTAACCTTCTTCCCTTTTTTTTCAACATTTCTGATTATAATTTAGAATTATCGATTTTTTTGTTTTCTTTTCTATTGTTTAGGGATCATGAATTTCTTTGCTTGGTTTACTTTTTTTCTTCTTTCCTTTTTCCTTCTCTTCTCCTCTATCTCCTCCTCTCTCCCTCTCACCTCCTTTCTCACCTCGCCTCCCTCTATTTTCTCTCACACTTTTTTCTTTTCTTTCCTTCCTCTCTCTTTTCCTTCTCTTTCATTCTTTCCTTTTCTACCTTCCTTTTTGCTCCCCTTCCTTCCTTCTTCCTCATCTTCTATTCCTCTGTTCTCTTTCATTTTTCTTTTCATTTAGTGTTGTCTTCCTTAGTTAACACAAAGAAGTAGCCACATCATCTAAGGAATTAATATCTCATCTACTTTCTCCCCTATTAAAGGACCTTAGAAACCACTTTGATCATTTCTTAGCTTTATGTTATTTTTGTCTCACTTTAGCTTGGTGTTATTTGTACCATACTCTGTTTCCATGTTATCAGTTAATAAGAACACAATATTTTGAAAGCATTAAGAAATGAACAATGTCCTTGCTTTTTTTTTTTTAATCATTCCCTAGGCGTGTTTCTTCTTTTTCCTTGGAGAAAACAGTGTGATTTTGTTCCTCCCACTGTTTATCTCCAAATCTTTAAATAATATTCTGCTATTGTTATAGCCTTCATTTCTGTATGCTATACATCTACCTTTCAGCATTACCAATCATGACTTACCTCTCATTTCCCTGCCCTACATCAGAGTCCCAACTTTTCCTTTCACATCATAGGCACATCCAGTGTTGCTTGTAGTCCTGAGTTAATGATGATAAAATGTACTCAGTGATTTCTATGCCACAGCTGACTAAGCATTTCAGGATGCCACAGAACTGTGAACTCAGTTCCATATCAGGGAACAACCAATCTAATGAGGATCAGAGAAAACTGGTGAATATTAATTGATTGTAACCGTTGAAGTGTGTAAACAATATAAGTGGGTTAAGTGATAGAATTTTAGGCAGAGGGAAGGATGGTTTTAATGAATTAAGTCTGGAACATACCTCCCTTTGAGGGCAATAAACACAGAAGGATGGTTTTTAGAAGAAGAAAATTATAAATGTAATGTCAGGTCCTATGTGTGTTCTTAAGCTAGAGGCAAATAAGCATTTCCATTCTGGGGTCTTCTCATCTCTTTTACAATGGTCCAGCCATGCTGCTGTGATGAGAAAGGAGTTTTAGAAATAGATTAATATGTGGTTATGGGTGTATTTTAATAAAACTGTATTTGTAAAAATCCCTACCTCGAGCCATTGCAATGGTTTTGTCTTGCTCCATTCTGACTGCAGACTCAACACTACCAGACAAACAGCTGAAAAAACTACACAGAAGCTAAGAATGAGTCTTACCCTTTTTAAAAGGTTTTAACACATGTTCATACACACTTACATACATAAGTGAAGAACACTGAACAGAGACCAAAACTGAAAATGAAGCCTAAATTATTTATTACTTGGCTACTCAGAGGCAAAAATTGATAGCTTCTGTATTATGGTGAGATGCACAAACTTAGTGGAGAATTTTTCTCTGCTTACCATACACACATAGTTTTTACTCTTTGAAAGAACAAGAATGCTCTTGTTTTAAACATAATAAATAAAATATATCTCTCATCTATTTTATATTGAAGACTCTCTAAATTTTCACCAAGCATATAATATCTTTTTTATGGAAGTCATCTCATACAACTTTAAATGTGAAACACATTTCCAGGACTGGTAACTACACTTAGCTAATGGCTATCACATGGTACAACCTGCTTTTAGATGCTTCACATTCAAGCCCACCATCCATGTATGACAGGGGTACTAGTCAGTATTCCTATCAAGGAACCTCAGTAGCTAATCAGAAGATCAATGGAAGATCTTCAGGGATCAGGAATCTGACCTTCTTGGCAAGATGCCATAGTGCTGTGACACTAACACTAAGTATCCTTATGGGGACCTTTCCCCTCAGCTCAGGTCTCATTCTGATGAGCTGCATTTGGAAAAATAATTATGTTTTATTAATCATTGGCCACACCTAAATTATACAGCCACGTTTATACACATGGGGCTGTTACCTTTAGCATAGCATGTTAGCTAGCATTGCATATCACATGTGGGATTCTTTTAAGGAACTGAGGACATTCCTTGAAAAATTTATTCACAATCCCTAAAATGCTCAAAATAAGGCAGAAAGCAGGAGGAAGACAGTAAGTGTATTTGCTCTATGACATACATATACTTGAAGACCAACCAATTCTTTGATTATAAGGTTAACACTGGTGATTATAAAGGCATGTTAACATTAAAGGTAATTCAATATTTTCTTTGAAACCTGTAATTTTTATTTTTGTAAAATTGTAGGTGTTTCAGAGAGATATACAAAGGTTTTTTATTAACTGTGTGCAGTTTTGAAGAAAGTTGGAATCTCAGTCTCATACAGGATAGTACCACCTTCTTGGCTATTAGTATAATTTTAGAATATTTTTCTCCATAAATTCCTATAAAAATTACTGAGGAGGAGAATGTTATTTAGAATTGGAAGAACATTTTTTCTCTCCTTTAAACTGTTTCCAACATCCTGTCTTAATAGCCCCCAGTCTTACTAGTCCAACCATTTATAATTTAGTGGTCAAAGCCTGGTGCCATGGCCAGGACAGAGCACTGGTGCCTGGGGTCTTCATGCTTCACTTTAAACTTTTATCTCTTTGGAATTATTGTTCCCTTTTGAGGAAACAAAAGCTTCCTGCGCCCTGTCTATGCTCATTCATCTGGAGAATTATGTGAGTGGAAGTTCACTCAAGAACAGGAGACATGGAACAGAGAAGGGAGAGTCCCTCATGCTCATTAATCAGGAGAATTATGTGAGAGGACATTTGAGCAAGAACAGGAGAGATGGAACAGGGCGGGCAGGCGGTGGAGAAGTCCTCCGATTTCCTGTTGAGGAATCTGTACAGGATTGAGTAAGGAACTTTCCCCATTTATTATTTTTTTGGAATAAAAACGCTGAAAAAAAGTATTAATTTGGGCTTTATAAAAATGATAATTTGTAGATCCAAAGCAAATTACACAGAAGGTGGGTAGGTCATGTAAAAGGGAAGTCATGTGACCTCGGTTATTCGTGTGATAAGGCAATTATGTCATGGCATTTTCTCAGATAAGGACCTAGCAGAAAGGCTCTGACATTTTCCACGATTCCTTTCCAGGTTATTTCCTGCCTCCATCATCCCCCCCATCCTTCACCCCTTCCCCTTACCCCTTTCCCCTCCCCCTCCAGCCAACCTTGCTTCCACGGAGATTTTCTGTTGGTTGTTTTTATTCCGAGATTCAAAAGCATATTTAATCATGGGTCTGAACACAGCTTCAGGATAATGATGGCATTGGGATTCTTCTCATTAAATTCAAACCACAGGGACCTGGTGCCGAGACTGATAGCTGAGATGCTTTATTTTCTTTTGGTAATTTTTTATTTTTATTTTTATTTTACACATAAGACACTTGATTAGAAGCAAAACGTTTCAAGTTTGTGTTTAATTTTTTAAAAAAAAAGAAATTTTTTCAATGTAAATATTTTAACCCCACTTTGAAGTTTTAATGTACTTTTATATGTTTAAATTTCTTTTTAACTGACAAAGATGAAAGCTGTGTATGTGAATAGGGTGTAAAGTTTCAGCACATGTGCCCATTGTAGAATGCTCAGAGTAAACACTTCTATCTCCTTAAGATGTCATTATTTCTTTATGTAAAAAACACATTCTTTTAGCTTTCTGAAATGGACTTGTACACTCTGTTACAGTCACCGAAAATTTCCGGCTTTGAGCTAACTAAAAGTTAGTACCTGTTGATTGTAATACATTTCAAATTATAATCAGAATAGCTTATAGATCCAAAAAATATGCCCTGTCATCTCCTTCCTTTCTCCAACTATTATAATGGGACTCCCTTCTCAAGCTCTTGCTCTGTGCGTGTCTTCATGCAATTATAAGTATTGCCTAAGATTCAAAGAGGAGTCTTTTTAATTCGATGGAGCAACATGCAAATGAAGACCGAGTCCTTCTACCTAGTTCAGGAAATCACGCTGTGCTGACAAGAATCAGAAAAAGACTGTTTTCTGCAGTCACTATGATCTTTCAACTTCTCAAACTTAGGTGGTGATCTTAAACACCCTTGTATTACAGGTCTTAAGAAATAATTGTGTCTGTTCATGCGGAGCTGTATGTAGCCACGGCTCTCGTGTGCAGAAACTTTCTGACTTTGTAAATATTAGATTTGACAGTGTTGCTAGGAAACACCCGGGGAAGTAAGGAGAATACAAATTATGAAGTATAAACTTTGCTGTTGCAAACAGAGCAGCCCTAAGGCACTTTCCATTGTCAAAACAGCTGTGAATACAACATTTTTTATGCGCGCCTTAAAGTTAAGAAGCAACTCCTTAAAACGAAGTAATTGTTTTCTGTTTCATTTTCCAACTTCTTTTCTCTCTCTGAGAGCGGAGCTGCTTAAAGTCACCGGGACAGTGTCTATTCCCTGGTTCCCTGTTTACTTCTTCTGGATTGGCTAAGCCCCTCTTTAAGAGTATGCTTTGTTCTGGGAAATGCTTTGGATCCATTGAGCAACCCACAGGCTACTGTTAAAAAAAAAAAAAAAAAAAAAGAGCTGAGTAATGTTGGCGCTTTCTCAAGCTGGAGTTTTCTCATGTGGCTGATGCAAACCTGGAGAATTTGCATCATCATGCAGCCCAGTAAGTTGGTGTGACAGGCGGTTGCTTAAATACGGAGCCTTCCACGAGGAAGCTGAGCTGGTGTGTAATGATAGGGCAGCAGCCGCGGCTGCAGCTAACTGACTGCCCCTGGAGCCGGTGCCACACAGGTGCTCCGAGGAGCAAGAGGAGTAATTATAGAGCCAGCGAAGGCTGAAACACACCTCTGAGTTCTCACCTGTGGACACAATAGTGTAGAGCCAGTCGGTGATAGCAAAGGGGAAGTCACGACCGAACAGTGATCAGTCACTTCTTAGAGAAACAAGTTAAAAGGGTTTGTTTTGTTTTGTTTTATTTTGTCTTGTTTTGTTTTTCCCCCTCTGTTTTCTTTTTCATCCCCCTCCTCTGGTGTGACACTGCCATGGTCAGAAAGCCAGTTGTGGCCACCATCTCCAAAGGAGGTTACCTGCAGGGCAATATGAGCGGGAGGCTGCCCTCCATGGGGGACCAAGAGCCACCTGGGCAGGAGAAGGTAGTTCTGAAAAAGAAGATCACTTTGCTGAGGGGGGTCTCCATCATCATCGGCACCGTCATCGGATCAGGCATCTTCATCTCCCCCAAGGGCATACTCCAGAACACGGGCAGCGTGGGCATGTCCCTGGTTTTCTGGTCTGCCTGTGGAGTACTGTCACTTTTTGGTGAGTGCGCTTCTTCTCTGGGGTGTGAGTGTGTGTAGCTGTGTGGCTCTCTGGGAGAGCGAAGGGTTATTTCTGAGGAGTAAATGAATGGGCAAATACTACAGGAAATATTTGGAATTTTTGTTGTTGTTGTTGTTCAGGTATGTGCACTACCCAAACACACTGTCCACTGTTGGCACAAGACTGAACCCTCTCAGATTCCTTCCTGCAGGCTATACTCTGCTTTCCTGCCTGAGACAGACTCTGGCAGCTTTTTTTTTTTTTTTTTCTGGTTTGCTGAGAGAAGGAAAAAAAAAAAAAAAAACAAAAAACAAAAAAACAAAAAACAAAAAAAACCTAACTTTGATGACCCAAAAAACCAAGCCTTCCTTCCGTGCAGAGGGCTTGGGTTTGTGAGTCTTGTTTAGAGCATAGTTCTGGCAGCTGGCTCGCTGGAAGAAACACCTGTGCGGTGCAGCCAGTGTGGCCTATTTACACGCGGAACTGAACGTTCGGAACACTGTCACGGGCCTTTTACTTGCTAAACAAATGGGTGGCATTCTCTGCCTTTTTTAATATTTTAAATTCGTAGGCTTGTCCGTTTCTAATACTATGCTTTCAGAAGTCCTTGGGAAGATATGTGTTTGATGTGTCTCCTCCGTCTCCATAAATGGGGCAAAGGTTTCAACTTTTTTCCCCTTGTTTTTTTTTTTTTTCTTTTTCCTTCTTACTGCCTTTAAGGACATTTCTCATAATTTCTCGTTATTTGTTTGCAAGCTTCACTTGGGTGTCAGTCTTCCCTCCTTGCCTGGATCTGTTTTCTTCATCTGTATTTTACTAGGTCTCTGGGGAAACAGATACTTTCTCTGCCCATTCAATGAAGTTCATCTAACCTGAACTGGTATTACTGTGCTTATTATTTTTTTCTCTTTAAAATGTACGTTTCTCTGATGGGATTGAGGGTTAATATTGCAAAGGAAATAATTGCTCCTTGATCAGGAGGGCAAATCAACATAAAACTCCTTTCAAGTTCATTGTAAAGGCCACAAGAACCTGGGAATGGCCAATTATTTTAAAATTTGACTTATATTACCAGGCAATACTTTGGTTCCAAAGTAGCCTACACTTGGGAGTTACTTTGTTAACCTGGAACCAAGTTCTTCTGGGACCAAGTGCAAACTCTTGTTCCATTCCTTCTTTCATTCCAGGTCTTGTGATACTTTAAATACTGATTGAGGGAAAGTTTCCTGCCTAGAGAACTCACATATCTGTTTTTAGGAAGGGGGCATTTCAAATAATCTTGAAAGCAGTCTTGCTATAGAAAGATCTATGAAGAGATTACTTTACGAACCTAGAGAACTTGGGAACATCATTTGTGTGAATAGATTATGCTTTATGAGATGTTTGGTGACAGCTGTCCCTTTTCTTCATTCTTTACAGTTATTAAAAACTCGAACAGAATCCTTATCATTATTAATATTAAAGTGGTTCTGACATATGCAGGTTCAGATAAGCAAGGAGAAACTCAATTGTTGATCTTAAATGACTGTGTACCCTCAGGCTTCAAGCGTCTTACAGTACTTGATATATTTAGAATAAATCAATATCTAATCAGAAAAACTACAACCAGTTCCTTGAACTTTGCATACTTGTACACAGGCAGCTCCCACTGTGTGATTTGATTTTCGCACACAATCAATGCTTATTCAGATGCTGTAAAATAAAATGCTCGGAATGCTGAGCTAGTTAAAGGCACACTGACTTGTATGGTGATAATGTGCTTATGAATAAGTCCGCCATCTTTGTTGGAAGCTCAAGAAACTACAGAGCTAAAGGGTTGTGATGTAGCTTGGAGTGGGCGTTTGACTGCCCGCTTCAGAGACGTTACTGCTACTTAAATTACTGGCAGCTTTTTGTCACAAAGTCTTCACAAATAAGAAGCAAAGCGAGATATAAGGGGAAAATTCTTCTTTTATTAAAACTCTAGAACTTAGGGGTGTAAACATTTTCAAGTCAAGAATGTGGACCTAGATGGTCCCCAACTTAAGATGGTTCAGTATATGATATATTTATTTTTAAATTTCCAGTGGTAGATGCTAGTAATTGGTTATTCAATAAATTACTTGAGCTGTCTTAAACCGTTATAAAATGAACTTTTATAGGATAATGTTGTCTAGCTCCAGACAACTGTGTAGGATGGTTCCTAGGCTATGTGTGGTACATACAGTTCCCACTGACTGGCATTTAGAATGTAACATGTTTTGGCAAAGTTACCCCTCTGGAAGGGGAGGAGCATCTGTGTTTGGTTTTACAACATTTTGAGCACCAAGGTCAACACGTGGACTTTTATAGCCTGCTTTGAACTTCTTTCCATCTGGGCACATAGCTATGGAGCTTGAGACCTTTAAATGAAAATTCCATTCCCCCGGAACTCAATTTAAACCTAGGGCAAAGCATACAGAGGTCTGGCCATTGATTCCCTGACAGTAAATTTCAAGGTCTTTAAGAGTCTTTCCAATAACAAGGTTATATAGGTTGCTTTTCTGGACAATCTACCAACATGGTGACCATTATTTCCAAAAGAAGTTTGCTAATTGTCTTTAGGTCTAAGTTAATGAAGTACTTAAGTAGCTGTCCGTGACGCCACCACTTTAGCACCTGGAGCATTGGAAAGCAATACAACTTCTTGGATTGTTCTTTTGGATGGAGTCTGGTCTCCGAAGATGAGTCTAGGGTGTGGTCTTCGTGTCTTTTCTCATTTGTTCACTCTTAAAAAATATCCTCCAGGTGACCCTGGCAAATTTTTCAAATCCTAGTTATTTTGAGCATCTATAGGAGGCACTACTGATGAGCAATTACTTTCCACACATGGAGCCCCTTTAGGTGCTTGGGCATAAATGTTTGAGCGCTAAGCCATGTAGACACAGGTGTTTGATTGTTTGGTTGATTGATTAATTGACTTTTGGATGAAATTAAGATTTATTTTTTATGTCCTTCCTAACTATGAAGCAGTTGGTAAGTAAAGTAACATCATGTGGTGTGTTAGCTGTGTCAGTCAATCCTATCTGTGTGCCACTTTCCCACCGTTACATCCAGAATGCTTTTATGAGATGAAAAATTCATGTTTTCACTTCAAAGGGTGCGAAACTTAGGGCCTGGGGAATTTAAATATAACTTTCCCAATCTTATACGAGTGTTATTTTTTTTTAAACACTCACATCTTAGTTTATAATTTATTTTCATTACATAAATGACTGTACATAATGGAATTTCTATTTTACAACAGTCATTCTTTTAACCGTCTGGGTGTACATCTCAAAAGCATCATCCAGGATAACCATTTCTAGGAACAGTACAACTGAGTCAAGATTCGTTTTGCTGACAAAGCATATTGTATCAATTAGCTGAAATCTCACACGGCATGTACTCTCTTCTTTCCCAAAGAACGGATCATCTATATTTTGATATGCCACAGAATTATTAAAATACCATAGTGAGTCCAGTTTGAGGGAATACTTTGTCTTAGTATGAGGTGGTGGTGTTACTCAAATAATAGGTCAGCATCATTGACATCTGCCTTTACTTTTCCTTTATCCTCTGGTTTCTGACCACACATTCTGTATCATGTTTGTAGGTACCATTTCAAACACAATTCCTTTCCTTACATTTTTTTTTCAGTTCATTTTCTTGGTTTTTATGTGTGTGGGTGTTTTGCTTCTGCACATGCCTGGTGCTCAAGGAGGCCAGGGGAGGACCTTGGATCCCCTGGAACTGGAGACACAGATGGTTGTGAGTCCCCAGGTGGATGCTGGGAATTGAGTTTGGGTCTTCTGGATGAGAGGCCCGTGCTCTTAACTGCTGAGCTATCTTTCCAGTCTTTGGCTTTTCTGTTTTATTAGTAGGAGGCAGGTCTCAAGTGTGAGGAAGTTAAAAGAGGAACTTGGTGGGTCTCAGTTAGAAGATGACAACTGTTCCCATGAAGGTCATTCTAGGCACAGAGCATGCAACCCAGACAATGATGTGTGTATTCTATCACAAGACTACTCAATGCTATGTCAATTTTGTGTCTTTTTATTATCACCTTTCATAGGAGCCCTGTCCTATGCAGAATTAGGTACAAGCATAAAGAAATCTGGTGGTCATTACACATACATTCTGGAGGTCTTTGGTCCTTTGCTGGCTTTTGTTCGAGTCTGGGTGGAACTGCTCGTAATACGGTAAGGAGATGGAAACAATTAAGGGAAAATCCACCTATTCATCTCATCACTTTCCTGGATCCTCTTGACTGCTTGAACTAATTACAGATGTGTGTCATGTGACTTAGTTGAACAAATACAGACCCTAAGGCATAAAAAAAGTTTTCTTTAAATTCCAACTTTTGTTTATAAATATTTATGTTTTTCTAGAAAAGGCATTTATCTGAGATGAGGGGAATCTTCAAAATTCACTTTGATAAATTATACCTTGGGCTGAGCAGACACTATATAATGTGCTAGGAATTACAGGGTTATTTTTTTTTATTGTTGATTATGTCATCAGGACATTTAACTTTACTTTTATGACTAAGAAATGTCTGTGCCAAACAACTTAGTGTATTATCAAGGCTGATGCTTTACAAACAGTGAAAAAGAATCAAGTTAACACAGCATGAATGATTCATTTCCTCACATTAAGCAAACAGGCGATCTGCAGTTGCAAAAAACTGTTTGATTGTATTGCTCTAAGGCTCTGTCCCCCTTCCTGACTCTCTTGGCATAGAATAGTGCCAAGTCACTCTGAATAGCAAATTTCCCCCAACATTGTGAGGAGCCTGTGATGTCACATGTACAACTTGTGTCACCGGTGTTTTGTGCTGTAAGGGATGTGACTTGCACTTTGTGATCACATAGTTCATTAGAAATCATTAGGGAGCCTTGCTCTCCCATAAACAGAAGACACAGACTACTAAAATCTCAGCTAAGTTAACAGAAGTGACAAAGGCAGACAGAGCTCTAAGTGTCTGCTAACAGGAACAATTGTTAGGGTGTTAATAGCGAACTTCAGAGTAGTGCAGGCTTCATTGGTAGCAATTGTTCTTTGTTACTTAGAAATTGCTAGTGTTAAATGATGATAAAAAGAGTACTTTTTTTTTCTTTTTTCTTTTCTAAGAGTTCTCTATCAGGGATGTACTTCTGTACGTCTCTCTGTCACCTCATATATACTCTTCAAAGTTTATTTGTGTGTGTATGTATGTATGTATATATATATATATATACATATATATATATGTGTGTGTGTGTGTATACATATATATGTATATATATGACACACACATTTTTAATTTCTGGTTTATCCCTAGTTTGTTCTATTTCTTTCATCTCTTAATGTCTTAATTCTTCTGAAAAACAAAAAATGGCCTCTACTTGACATTGAATTCATCATGTATTGTAAGACTTTAGCTATCTACTAGTATTTTCCTATTAGAATTATAAGCATTTCAAGTATGTGAGAACAGGTCTTACACCTTTTATGACTTTCATACTATTTACATCAGTGCCCTGTGCATCCTAGATATTAATTTTTTCTTAAGTGTCAGGAAACCTAAGATTATGTTATTTTGAATGTAACATACACCGCATCGAAATAAGAATACTTCTGTAGAATGCTGGCCTGCCAGGCTGTTGAGTTTCCCTGCCTCATGCCCTTCAACTTCACTCCATCTTCATCCATGCATTTGTGGTGAAACTTTATCTCATTGTTCAGTGTTGCTCTGACAGCGTGCTCATTCCATTTGCACTGGACAGATATGGTACCCATTCATTAATTTCTTTCTACAAATTGCTGCCGAATGGAAGGCAGCAAGATAAAGAGATCTAAATTGGAATGAGCCACAATTCATGCTCCTAAACAGATGATAATCAGATGTTCCTTAATTTTGAAACTACTCTTCTATGGTGTGTGCGTGTGTGCACATGCGCGCATGTGTGTATGAGCACATGCATGTGCACAGCCAAGTTACCTAAATAAGTGCTAGAAGCTTTTTAATACATTCAATTCCCTAGGATAGTCTTTCAAACAAGCGAAATAGCAAATTATATGAAGGACATGATTCCCTAGGACTTAAATTCATTTCTTCTCATGACATCTAAATAGTAATATCCTTGGTATCTAAATGTTCCCCATTAAAATTATAGTTTCAAATTAAGTCGGTTATTGTCAGAAATAACCTGCAAAACTAATCCAAGCAAAGTCACTTAACACAACATGATGGGGACTTTAACATTGAGGCCACGTAGTCAGATGATGTTCCATACCTACTGAGTTTCTACTCTAACAGATCTTGGCATAGAATAGTGCCAAGTCACTCTGAATAGCAAATTTCCCCCAACATTGTGAGGAGCCTGTGATGTCACATGTACAACTTGTGTCACCGGTGTTTTGTGCTGTAAGGGATGTGACTTGCACTTTGCACCATTGCACTGGGATAAAATACTGATTAGGACAGACAAAGTGTTGTTTCCACAGACTTCAAAGTCAAGCAGAAGGATAGTTTCAATGTGGGGATCACCTTAACTAGAATAAAACCCTACTGTGATAAGCAGTGTAGAGGGGACAGGTTTGGTGCTATGTAAAAGGATGCTTGGACAAGGGGAAGGTTAGGGTCACTTCTCCGGACCAAGACTAAAACCAGATACTAAGTACAAAAAGTAGCGATATGAAACAGCTCTAGGCAGACGTGATTCAGTTGTTGTTCCTGGGAAGCTTATGTGTGCAAGGCCTGACCGTGGTCAGAGCAATGCTTTAAAGATACTGAAATGATGCTATCATATTTAGGTTTAGAAATCAAAGACTTTTATAAATGCTAGAGAATAGCAAAGCATCCCCTTTGGAGGCAGGAATTCCCTGGGAGAGAAGAAAGTTACAATGTGTGTGGTTTTGACTGGAGGTAGGAGATCAAGGTTGGAGTCAGGTAATATGGGTTGGTCTCTGGTGATCCAGGGATCAGGACTAGGTGTTAACCACAAGAAGGAAGAAAAGCTGAAAGGGACTCTTGCTTGAGAGGTTAGGCAATTTTGTGGATTTCCTTGTGTGTGGCAAGAACCTGCCCTCATATTTAAGATGAAATGGAATATTCCTTTTTTCCCTTTGAAGAACTCAAGTAGTAGGACTTATTATTGTCTGGATTGCTATCTTCACAGGCCTATTTTTGTCTTCCTATTCTGTGGTTCTCTAAATAAATATCCTTAAGAAATTAAGACCACTCACTTGGCTTTGAGATTTCTTTTTACTAGAAAATTAAGAATCAAAGTTAAACATTTAGACATATGTTGGCATAAACACTTATAACTACTAATTTTCAACAAAGGTTTTCTAAAAACCAGCCCTTACTAGTGTAGACAATATTGCATTTGGAGTGTATAGCAACTTAATGAAATATGAAGCTCTAAACATGATAGACTTTCATGTTAAATATGTTCCACATGTTAAATAGTAAGATCTGAAGCTCAGCAAAACTGTTATTTATTGTTTCCTGTAGTTAACCTAAATATACTCTCTCCCAGCCCTGGAGCTACTGCTGTGATATCCCTGGCATTTGGACGCTACATCCTGGAACCATTTTTTATTCAATGTGAAATTCCTGAACTTGCAATCAAGCTCGTGACAGCTGTGGGCATCAGTGAGTATTGCAGCTGTAACTGAAAAGAAGAAAGCAATGAACAAAGAGATTGGAGGCAAATTTTCTTTAGAGCCTTTGCTTGGTATCCCCCAAATTATGGGTTTTTGTTTTTGTTTTGTTTTTGTGCTTACAGTTTCAAATCTGTGTTGGAAAATACAGACAGGAACACAAGGTTTGAGGCAGGGTAGCTGATCTCTTAAAGCAGACAAACCAAAACCACGTCCTTGGTAAAATATTAAATGGATTGTGTATCAGAAGATACTGTTCAGGATTAAGAACTATTCTGAGGAATTGTTTTTGTGTTGGGAATTATTTTACCCCAGTGACACATTGAATTATTACTCACGAATGGTGCTGGGGTTAAGTTTACATGCTGGGTGTATTTGTTGTGTTTGTGTAGTTTACAGTGATATTAGCTGCCACCCTTAGGGTTACTATTTTCTCTACCTATTTCAGGCTATGATAAGAACTTTTTTTTTTCTGAAGATTTTATATCAATAGCCTTTCTCAACTAGAAGATTTCTCTATGGGCTACAAATTAGGAATTTGTTCACTTTTTAAAATTATTAATGGGCATACATTTTTAGGACTTTAAAAACAAAGTAAATGAAAAGAGGACGATGTACAATGTTACATAGTGACAGGGAGTTACATCTGACGGCCATTTCCTATAACATTGTGGAATCTCATGGAACAGGATAATTGATGATTGAACTGTGGTTGTCTGAATCCATTTGATCTTGGCTAACTACATTTAACAGCCTCCCAAATGCTACACAGGAATAACTGAATTGCATACTCAGGAAGTCTGCTCAGAGAGTCGCGTCACAGTGGCTTACTAAACACAAAGGTTGGTTCACTTTTGACAACAGATGGTCCCTGAACTTGCACATAGTAGTCTGTAACAAAGTGCTAGTGATTCTACATAAAAGCATCTCTGGTGTGACAGACATGAGTGTCTGACTGAATAGCCGAATCCTAAAGACACAGTTATTCTGTGATACCTCTAGAAAGACAAAGGAAATGACTCAACATAGACATTTCGGAGTTAAAATTCCACAGACCTAGGAACACCTAAGGACAAATGACCTTGCTTCCTCTACACCTCAGTATTCTCCTGAGATAATTATGCCAGTGTTGTGGATCTGTGAGGATTCAGTCTGATATAGAGTTATCTGTGACGATGACTGTAACTTATTAAGAATGCAGGGCTACTGATGAATATTTATACTTCTGTGGAGAAATGTCACCAGAATTCCCGAGAGCAGGGACCTCCACAAGGCTACATCTCCAGTCCCCACAGTGCTTAACTTGCCTGTTTGTGCTTAGTGGCTATCTGTTACTGATTAACTTCATTTGAAGAAATCTAAGGAGTTTCTTTTTACTAAAGTAGAAGTACTTGTAGTTTGTGACCCATTAAACTGAAGTTTTAGGTAGCTTCAGTACTCAGGAAGAAGGGAGATTAGTGGTTGAAAGATACAGTCGGCTAGACAAGATGTTGGAACTGGCGCCTTGAGCTTGTGTGTGCCGAATCATCCCACACAATAGTTATAGTTCCCTGGAGACCTACAACCTGGAGTTGGAATAAAGTTTAATGGTTCCTTGGTTATGTGATTTGAGGCTGTTAAACTTATAATTCTTCTGTTTATTGATTTATAAAATGCCTATGAAATATCAGTGTATCTTGAATGACTATAGAGATATAAAATTGTATCAGGGTTTTGAGATATTTGGAAGAGCCCCATCAAGAACATGAGAAGCTCTTGATGACTCTGACAGTGCACTAAAGGGTTGGACTATCAGCTGTTTTTACATCTGCCATATTCTCTTTCCCTGAATGAGGCCATGTCACACCACAGTTGTTTTATGAAGACTGAGAAGAGAAAAGGAGTATTTTAAAGAACTCCATAGACAAACAATACATGTTACTAACTAGAAGGTGTAATAACAAAAAAATCTTAAAGCAAACCTTGATATGAAGATATTTACAAAGCCACAATTTTTACCTGCTTTGATCAAGACATTATATGAATAATCAAGATATTTTTGTCTTTGAATGACTCTCTTATTAACCCCATTTTTTAGCTTTTTAAAATGAGACATTAGTATTTTATGAAATTCAAAATGTTAAGTCCCCCCCAGTAAACCTTTAAAGCAATTGCAAGAAAGGTTCACTAAGCTGTGCTTGGGCTCACACATTGGCAGTTTGGTGGAGGCATGGGTAGAGAAGAGCATGGAGGCTTGATGGAATCTTTATGTCTCCTTCTATTTTTTCCACAAATGAATAAATATTAGTTTGTAAATTCTGACACAAGCTACAGATCCTGATCAGGGAACAAGTTCCTAAACTTGGAAGTACTGAAAGAGAAACAGGAATATTCTCATGTCTCAGTGGGAAGTAACTTAGGGAGATGGATTAATTGGAGAAGTCAAATGGCCTTTAAGAGGAATTTAGCTTTAATGGAACAACAGGGGGAGGGGATGGAGAGAGAGAAATTTACCTGGGGGCAAATCTCTCACATACTTTATTCTTCAAAGTGAATATAGGTGGTGTTTTGCCTGTTACAGGAAAAGGTTGTGGAGATGTAGAAAGTAAGAGTTTAATTGCATAAATTACTTCCCTGAGTTCCTTGAGGAAAATGAGGAATTTAAGTCTCTAATTTAGTATAGAAAAAGGTCAAACTTCAGAAGAGTTTCACATTTTGTAAAATTTTAACTGTCCACTTGAAGATAATAGCGGAGTTGGGGGAAGGAGTTATCTAAATGCTGATTCACCCACATTTTTCAAAGAACCCCTCCTCTGGTCAATGATAAGCACGAGACACCTGTGTTTATCCAAAATCCTGTCCATTTTATTAATTTTAAAAATATTAGCTATGTCAAAGTGTAATTGGAAAATCTTGTAAGTTGACTTGGGCTTATGTCCCTAAGCCCAATTCTGACATGATCAATAACCTCTATGGAAGATAACATGCCTCATGGCTCTTATAGTTTGAAGGAATGGAGACATACATTCAGTATAAATGCTGAAATATGGAGTCTATTGTCCTGTTCTCTAAAGCTGAACCCTAAAGAAGCATATTCTCAAGAAGCTTAAAGAAAAGTATTCTCAAGTGGAATATTATAAAAATACTTTCTTCTTGTGTTATGATCACATCTCTCTGAGGCTCGTATCCTTTGCTGGTTAACTTTACAGCAATACAGTCATATTGCACAGCATTAACGTTTGTGGTAGTCATCGAGAGGAACAAAGAAAATGGCATTTATATGTCATTATGAATAATAGCTAGGGGCTGAAGAGATGGATCAGGAGGTAAAGTGCCTGCTAAGCAAGCATGAAGACCTACCCTTAGCCTGTAAATCCCAGGACCACAGTGTTAGAGACTGGAAGACCATGACCAAGTCAGTGAGCTCTGGGTTCATTGAAAGATCCTATCTCCAAAATAACATGGGGAACAACTGAGAAAGATGGTCAACATCTGCCTCTGGCTTCTTAATGTGTGCACCCACATGCACACCTGCACGTACTGTGCAAACACATGAAGACACATACCCACAGAGAAAGACAAACTCAAATCAGCTCAGCCAGTTTTACAAATATAGTACTGTCGTTTCTGTTTTCCTGGAGTTTAAATTATATTGAAAATATATGATTAGTCAGTGTTGGCAATTCGATCATGGTGTGTACGTGTGTGTATCTCTTTAAATCTAAAGTTTAGGTGTCCTTACCCCTTTCCTTCATTAGCTAAATTACCAACACATGCACAGTGAGATATACAGGTCCTGAGGAATGGCAGCCTTATCCTTCAGGAGGATTGTCCATAAGATGTGGAATTCAAGTGCCCTGAGATTCTAAGTCAGACATGAACACTTCCAGGGAGCTAAGAAAAAGAGACGTCACAAGTCCTCGAGAAACCAGTTGTATCCGTGAGCTCACACATACCTTTTGAGCTACTTCCTTATTGTTTCACCCCTGAGCTGATGGTAAATGCTTGAGCTCGGGACTTAGCCTACTGGCGTCTAATCTTAACACTACCTGCATGTGAACACGGACAGGTTAAACAGAACCTGGAGTTTTACCTGCTCATATAAAATACATGCCTGGTAATAGCAACCATGTCATAGAAATGTGAGGGTTAGCAAACATTATCCATGAATGTCTTTGAACATTGTCTGATGGAAGATAATCGTTTACATTTATGTAGTGCTGGCTGTGTCTATTCCTACAGCGAGATCAATGATATAGATAGAGTTGGCCCTCTGCCTTCTAAAGGTTCTTTCTGAATCAGTGCATCCAGGAAATGGATGCTGAAAGATAAAGCAACCCAGCAGCAGTGGCTGCAGAGAGAAGTGGAGGCACCAGCTTTATCTCATCATGTACCATTCAAATATACCATCTGTATGTTTTATCAGTTTAGCACGGAGCGCTCCAAAGACGGAAGTCGGAAAGAATATGAATCGGAGAGACTACCCAATATCTGTAACATCTCTCCTCAAAGTGAAAGACACGGGAAATGATTTCATGTGCAGAAGGAAATACTTGATAGTCCTTGAACCACAGCACCAGTCCCTGAAGATCCCCCTAAACATCTTTTTAAAATACAACTCCTTTCAAAAATGAATTTCTTATTTCTAGAATTTATGGATATAGCTTTCCCTGCTACATTTTCATTTCTACAAAACTGCATCTTAAGTTAGTAAATAAAGCCCACATATTCCTGAATTTTCATTTTGGTAAAAGTTTAAAGTAAGCCAAAAATTTTTTTCTCGTGTATGAAATTAATAGTTACTCATGCCAGAGTGCTGGTACAGATATCTTATTATTAAGGTATAGGTAGATGGTGTGTGTATTTAAGAATCTAGTCCCTGTTGAATATTGTTGGATAAGCCAATTAGGCACCCTTAAATTCCACTACTAAGACACAGGATGGAGCCCCAGTTTTAGCCAGAGAATCTCTCCTGGCTAACCCACAGGCAGCCTCCTTATTTGCTAAGCTATAGGTACCTCTGGGTCAGTGAGGTGAACCTCCTGGAATATGGTATATCTACTAATGAGAGAGAGAGATTAGATGCTCAGAATAAAAAAGCAGGGTTTGGAGAAACCTTTAAGAAAGCCAGTCTCACTAAGTAAGTCTTCTTCCCTCAGCTAAGGGAAAGCAAGGTGGAAGGCTCAATTCACGACGTTTGATTTTTGCCTTCCATTTGTTTTTTAAACTTTAGAAAACACAGAAAAATATTCCAGATCCTTATTGGTTTTCCTGTTTCAGTGGATATCAATCATTTGCTTTCCTTTGAAGACAACACTTTTTCCCTCAACTATGCACATGGCCAGGTGCTCCTCAAAGGAGAATACTTTGTCATGGGTGCTATGTCTGCTTCCTTTCTTTCCCTCTTTCTTCTTCTCCTTTCTCCTCCCAGGGCCTCATTTCTACTTTGGACAATCTGAAATAGGGCAAACACAGTGTTTCTTTGTTGCTGATGACAACCAAGATCAAGTTTTTTTTTTTTTTCTGTCTTTCACTTTTATGTCAAAGTTGGACCTCTTTAATTAAAAAAATTATCCTTCTCATGTGATGAGCCATTAATCACACAGTCACTTGCATAGAGAAATAGATACTCATTAGGTAACTTGGGGAGAAGCAGGGTTGTATTTGACTATTTTCTATATGCAACATCTCTGTACGTATTCCAGACAGAAATTATTTCGATTTTCATCATTTTGATAATACCGTTGAGCACTGACAGTGGATCTAGTTATCCCTTCACGCATTCATTCAAACATAGCTGAATTATGTTAGCCTCCATCTCAGACCTTTCTTAGTCTTCTCATAATTACCGCTTTGACTTACTTCATTACTACCCCCTATTTTACTGTCAGTGGAGACTTTGATCCCCCCCCCCCACACACACCTTTTTTCAAATTTGAAATTTTCAAATTTTCAAAGTTGAAATATTTTGACATTCTGTCATCTGTAGGTTCTTGATGTTACTTTTTAATTTGTTTCTTTATTTTATGTATATATGTGCTCCATCTGTATGTATACCTGCATGCCAGAAAAGGGCATTAGAGCCCATTACAGATGGTTGTGAGTCACCATGTGGTTGCTGGGGATTGAACTCAGGGGCTCTGGAAGAGCAGCCAGTGATCTTAACCACTGAGCCATCTCTCCAGCCCCTGATATTACTTAATAAATATCTCTCCTGACATCCTTCTTTCCTCCGTTTCGGACTTTATCATCCCCCACCCACCCCCATGCATCCATCAATGACTAGTTAACCTCCTCTGTGGCTCAGTGGCATATCCCATAAACACTATGTCATGTGATGTATGATTGACTATGGTATATTGATTTTTAGATGGCAATCCAAAACCATTAAAAGTATGTATATTAATTAGGCACCGTTCTGGTATAGATTGTTTTAATTTTCACATTTGTTATTGCCTATTAATGGCATCTCACCAATTCTTAATTATGGAATTGAACTAATAGATTATATTATACAAGGGAAACACAGTGAGAACTCCCGAATCCACACAATTCTAATTTGAATAGTATGAATTCCACTGGTGTTTCTTTTAATGCCATGAGAAATAATTTTATGCATTTAAAAATCTTTTTAAGAGAGAATAATCTTTACTAAAGTAAAGCTTATTGGTGAAACCCATAAATGTCAGGAATGAAATAGCTGATGTTTTGGGCTATACTGTGCCTATGTTCTTGGCAAGAACATAAAGTTGAAATTTACTGTGTAGAAATAATCCTGAACACTCCATTGAGAAGAAAATGAAAGCGTAGAATACCACCATTAAAACTGTGCTTTAACATTTTTGAGAACCCAGTTCATTCATTCATTTACTCATTCATTCAACAAAAATATGTTATCTACCTGGGCCAGGAAGAGATTATTGGCAATTATTGGCAATGCCAGGATGAATAGCCACTTTTCCGTCTTTGATGTGGACGGGGGTGGCTGTTTAGGAAACTGTCAACAGTATCTTAAGAAGAAAATCTTCTGGCTTCAGACTCACTGTGCATCCTAAGCTGAAAAGTCCCAAGACCTTTTGCTTCAGTAGAAAACATATGTTGGCAACCAATACTTGCAGGGTAGATTAAAACTCACCCTCATTATCTAGTTGGAAGTCAGGAATTCCAAGAATAGTTCTTAGTAGGTCTGGTCCTGATGGTACAGAACAGGATCTCAGACAAAGCACTTCTTACCCCTTCTTCAGTACTATCCTGACCACTGGATGACTTCAGGATGAAGCTATTTTACTTTATTGTTATTGCATAAAAATATATGTTCATTGTTACCAATGCGTAAAGAATAAAAGAGATCCTCTGACTGTATAGGAGACTTATCCAAGCTTCTCAGACTTGAGTGTCTCTCAAAGAGCCATCTTAATGCAGGAGAGCCTGGATCTGGACAGAGCCTGGGATTCTGCACTTCTTAATTTCTGGTAGTTCATGCCAGCACTGCAGGTTTATAGATCTCATTTCGACTGACAAGGACCTAAGACATTGTTGTGCTCATGGGACTTTGCCTTTTGTGACTGTGTCTGTTTGTTTGCAGCTGTGGTGATGGTCCTAAATAGCACGAGTGTCAGCTGGAGTGCCCGGATCCAGATTTTCCTAACCTTTTGCAAGCTCACAGCAATTCTGATAATTATAGTCCCTGGAGTTATACAGCTAATTAAAGGTATGGGCTGAAAAGGAAATGCGTTTTAAACTGCGTATCTGCTTCTGGTCTCTTCTAACACCGACTTTCGCTTGTCTAGCAGAATCCTTAATTAGTCTTTGCTTGTGGAACTTAAACTCTGTACTGTCATCTAATTGATTTGAAAGGCTACATCGAGGATGAGTTGGTATTTATAGTTGAATGGCAGCAAGAGAATTAAGACTAGATGGAGCAACTAAAATGAGGTGTCTGAGAATTCCCTTGGTATGAGTGGCTTGGAGTCAACCCTAAAGTAAAAAGCAAAAACAAACCAAAATGAATTTGCTATTTAGTTTTAAGTACAGATCAATATGTTCTTTGTTTGCACTCCAGAACTTTTCAGTAGTAGAAACAATTATGAAAGATAAAAATATTTCTGGAAAATAATGAAAGATGACCGATAATTCTTGATTTTTTTCATTTGCATTTCTTCACTCCGAGATCAGTATACACAGAAGAGTAGTGAAATCAAGATCCTTATATGACAATAAAACATTGCAAAAACTTAGCTTTTATTATTACATTATTTTCTATGTAAAACTTTCATTTCTGAAGAAATGGTGTAGCTTTTGGATTTGTCATTGAGCTTCCTATTTAATAAGATAAGAATTTGAGTGATGATGTCATAGTGTATGGTTGGCCCTAGTAGATGGTGTGTGTGCTTGCATAGATTTAGTGGAAATGTTCCGAAGAGAAAGAGGACCCACCAGGTTATGGAATTTGTAGCAGCAAATAGAAATGATAGAGTGAATCCATTGGAGAGAGGTGACATATCATGTGGGCATGTTAAGTATGTGTCATTTACATTGACATTGTCAGTTCCAAGCAAAGGAATTTATAGGGAAATCCAATGACCCTGCAGGAGGAGAGTTCCAACACAAAAGGAAGTGGCAAAGCTCAGCAAACCCATTGCCATCATAGAGCCACCAAGCAACCACCTTGAGAACTTGGTCACTCTAGTTAGGAAAGGGAATGGCTCTTGTCCATTTAATCATCCTAGTGGGTGATCTTAGAGTCCTGTTGGTAAAATGCTTCGGTCAAATCCAGTAACCTCAGCCCCTGAATAAACACAATGAAGTGAGAGAAGATGTGGGCTCGCTGTCCATACTCTCTGCTCCTCCAACTCCTCAGTTGACTTTCTAGTCATCTGTAAGGAGCCTTTGGTTTCTGGAAAGGAGAGGAATGTGAGCCACTAGCTCTTCTAGACATGGTTGTAATGTGGCTTTTCCTCTGTGTAATGCCAGATGTGATGGGTATAGCTACACTCTGTAGTTGCTTCTGACCCCTCATTTATTTGTGTGTGTGTGCAAAGTAGGACATGGTTAGTAGTTGATATTATATTATAAACTCCTGGAAATCAGAGACTATGATGAAATGCCTGAACCTTTCCTGTCAGCTACAATAGCGTGGTATTTCAATTATCACTTATAGTATCATGAATTCACAGGACCACTTTAATTCTTACTATTCTCACACAACAAAGAAACTCCCGGAGGCTATTCCTGCATTTGGAGCATATTTTGGTACTTGGGAGAACACATATTTCCTTTATTTCTGCGAAATTTTATGAAATTGAGATTTTAGTTTATAACATGATCATTTAGTTTTTCCACATTTCTCTGACACTCCGGGAAGAATAAGACTTCACTGATGTGTGTGTTGTGCTTATTTCTATGCTAATCAGATCTTAGTTGTAGCTGGACTTTGTGTGTTCCCATTAGATGCCTGAAAGTTCCATTGGAATATGTCACTTTGATCTCCCCAAGCCCTGTGCTATGTATCTGGAATAGTCCTCAAGTTCAGAAACCACATTCCTATTTTGTAACAATCTCAAAAGGGTTCATTTGAAGAACCGTGGATCAGTCTACACAGATATTTTATATTATTAATTACTAATGGCTACACTCTAGAGGATATTCTCTTGTTAGGCTAAGGATACCACAGAATATTGAAAATATTCAAAAGAGATTTATTTCTTTTAAAAAAATTTAATTGGGGTGTGTGTGTGTGTGTTTGTGTGTCATATGAACATGAGTACGGGTAATTGCAAAGGCCAAAAGAGAGCATCAGATGCCCTGAAGCTGGAATGAGAGGTGACTGTAAGCTACTTGTCATGAATTCTGAGAACTGCACTCAGGATCTCTACAAGACTAGTATGTGTTTTTAGCTGCTAAGCAATCTTCCCAGTTCTTACAGATGTTCCTTTTCTGAATCTCAGTATGTTTATTTTTCCTTCTATTAAGGCATATAGATATTTTAGCAAAATGGGCATTTTGGACTCTTCCTGCCAAGTTTTCATAAAACTATATTTAGAAGTTGGTTGCTTTGAGAAAAATAGCACTCATTGATTGACAGAGCCATGTCCTCATTGGTCCCCATCCTTACTTTCTGTCATTAGGAATGATGGTCTTGTGGTGTGAGCAACAGCTGCTATTAGACTTACAAGACAGTGTTGTAGATATATCATCTACCCCTGTCCTCATGACCACCTTTCATTTCTTATATAAGGGCCAGCCGATTTTAAAACAAGATAATTTTCTTTTTGATCATTTCCTATACTCTCATTTGCTGTTTGGATGGCAGGGGCAGACATATTTTTTGTCTAATTTTTAGTCTCTGTTGACTAACACAAATCTGATTTTATAACCTCTTAAACTATCCCAAAGATTCAAAGCAAAAGATACCCCACCGCTCACCAAATGGGAAGAAAAGTATGATAGATGAAGGTGTTCGGTCTGCATGTTGGTGCCAAAGTTAGTAGAATTTTGTTTGAAGTTTGGTGTAATCTCTTATTCATTTTCATAGAAAAAAAATGGTGGCATTGACCAAGATGGGGTCAAGTTATCTCTATAAAGAAACTCTTGTGGGTAGAATGACTAGTCACAGTTAAACACTGTGCTGCTGGTTGACATTGGCTATAGACATCTGATGTAAGTCTGTATGCCTGTGCTCCAGGGCACCTTTATATGAACAAGTCTTGTGCTTCAGGACTGGATTTTGTTCTGCAGCCTTTCCCTGCATTAGAAAGCAGGTGTAGAAGGCACTACAGGGATAAGCAGCAGGATGCTAAGTGATGTGGGATGCTCAGTATTGTGGAGAGGGGTAGTGCAGGAGTTTCTGGATGTCTCCTCACTCAAGGTAGGCTCTGACACTTCTTTTCATCTTTCACCAGGTCATACGTTATTGTCTATGAATTCTGTCAAACTCTTAAAAAAAATTCAGTTTCATGGTTAAAACGGAGGGCACCCAAGCAAGAGAAATGGAATTGCCACTTTAATCCTTCTGGTCATCCACAAAAGAATTTTCAAATGGTCTAGGTGACAACAAGTGTGTGCTTGGGAGTCCTGCCCTAGATTGAGTACAGTATCAATAGCTAGAGTTGACCATGAACAGAGTCAGAACAGGCTAGCTCGGCTCTCAACCAAGTATAGGGTTGGAATAAATAACCAATTCTTTGTCACTTTCTAAAAATCCTCCCATTCTAATTGCAGGGCAAACACATCACTTTAAAGATGCATTTTCAGGAAGAGACACAAGTCTAATGGGGTTGCCCTTGGCTTTTTATTATGGGATGTATGCATATGCTGGCTGGTAAGTTGATATGTCCAGATACTTGTATTGAATATCTTCATTTGCCTTTTGTCTTGTTCACCTTTTTTTTAATCATAGAAGTGTCATATCACACATTTCTTCCCTCACTAAATTTTCATTATGTCATGTACACAAAAATTATTTCGTCAAAGTTTCAAGTAACACAGAATTCTCAGAAATGAAGACCTATAAAGCTAATAAATTTATTTTTCCTGCCAAAGAGCATAATGCATCAGAAATAGACTGGAGGAAACTAAGTGAGCTCTGTCTACTTGGACTCCCCTTGGTTTCTCTGTGTAACGTTTCTTCCTCCTGGCAATAGGATAGATCCTCTCTCACCTGAGAATCTCATGATGTATTGTGAGACAAGGTATAGCAGAGAACTGTGCAGCTACCTTCCACAAGAAGGCAGAGAATGTGGGAGATATATTTCTAGGTTGTTCTGTTGGCTTTGCTGGAGATCACTTCTGGCTTCTATGAGCCACTTAGGGGAAGACAGGTTCTAGTTTCTGCAGCTTACCTCGGAAGAGAAGAAAGAGAAGCATGAAGGAGAGATGGAAGGATAACAGAAAGAAATTCTTTCCGTTTCCTTCAGTGTGGCAAAGCCTGAAGCTTATGGCATCAATATCTGAGGCCCTCAAATAGTTAAGGATGCTATTAGACTTAGTCCAGTGTCATAAGAATGAACAAACAAATGCTGGGGTTTAATGGTCATTATAAATTACTTTTCGCTACTCATCAGTGGGAACAGTATAGTAAGTACCATAGGGTACGTGGATTAGTACTTACCTGTCAGACAGCCTTTGTGGTAGAGTACTAAAGAGATTCATAAATAGAAGTTGATGATTGTTTTCTACTCGGTCATGAGGAAGAAACAATTCATAGGAAGAAGTGAGATGGTCTCAGGAGATTAATATGGCCCATATGATTAAGCTAGGAAAGGAGAAATCACAATAATAAAAGTTAAGTGGTCAAGTCGTATGCAACATAGTCTCGCCCTTTATTTGTTTCATTAAGATGTTTTCAGCAGTTGAAAACAAAAAAATGGGTAGCAAATATAATTGGCACTATGATACCAGAAGTAACTCTTTGTCCCTTGTGCCTGTCTGCCTGTGATCCTCCTGTAGTGATATAGTAGTATTTTGTTGAGGAGCATGAGTCACAGTAATCAAATATCAGAGAGAAACTTTCTGTAACTACTTATTGACCTTTTAAGCTGTAGTTGAAACTACTATATCCTGAAAGCCCACTAGATATAACATCAGAATCATTTCAGAAAGATTAATTTTCATTGTTTTGGAGCAAATAATGTGTAGTAGCTCTTTTCGCATCTTAATAAAACCAGTAATTAAAGCTGTGATAACCCTGTGTGAGCCTGAAGAATGCCAGCAAGAAACGTTGCTATCTCAAGAGTTATGTAAATATTTACAACACAAATAAAATTTTCTCCCCCTTCATTATTTTGTATTACCTTCCAGATATTATAAAATGCATTAAAAATAAGCAGTATGTACCCTATTAATCTCACAAATTGTGAAAATATGACATTAGAAGAAACTCCACAGAGCCCAGCCACGTGGGCTTAGCATAGTTTTGAAGCAAAAAATGTTTGAAGGCTGTTAGGTTACAACATAAGATCAGCATATAATATTTGTATCCCCATAGAAGACATTTTGCAGCCATTTGTATGCATGCTTTCAGTTTTGAATCTCAGTGTTTTTGAAGTCTTTTCACTTTTGTCCAAAGCACAATGCAGTGCTAAGGAGAGAAAAGAAGCGAGTGTGATCACAGTGTTAGAAGCAGAATCAACTCTTCTATGTCTATTGAGCCTGGATCAGGGCTCCATGCCCTGGGGCAGCAGCCAAGCCACTGTGAGGGTCCTTGGGAGCCCCAGAGCAAAGCAGGGGAGGGGACAAGCGCTTTCAGCTCCTGCTGGGTGCTGGGAGCCTGTTATACTCTTTCAAGAATGTGGAGCATGGTGATCTTCACACGGCAGATTTGATTAATTCTGTTCAATGGAGTCTCTTTTGCCTGTGAGCACCCTGCATTTGTTCCCACAGAATCTTAAAACATTTCTACCCCCACTCCTCCACCTCCCAGCACTGGATATTCAGGTCACCTGCTTCGTGTATAGCCAATTTTCTTCTGTGGATTTTTTTTTTTTTTTTGTGGATAAAGACTCTTTTCATCTTGGCTTCTTATTAATATTGCATTTCACCCATGCCAAGTCCAAAGTGCAATCACTTCCAACGGTAATAGAAGTTTACAGAAAACTTTATTTATACTTTTGTCTACACAGTCCTTGTGTTTCGACCACAGTTTGGAGAGCCAGGAACCATCAGTTTCTTTGTGTTCTTGGGGGTTCAGTCGCAGTGTTGGGAAGTAAATCTAGGATTTTAAATGAGGATGCTATCGGACCCAAATGGCTTAGCTTAAGGATAATAAGGAAGTATTTAGCTGTAATGGTTTGTTTGCTGGCTCAGTGCTGCTGTGTGAAGAGGGGAGAGGACCTGGTTGTTAATTTATGGCTCTCAGTCTTAGAAGAAAAAAAGAATAGAATCAGAATAAGAAGGAAGAGCCTGTAGGCTTAGCAATGCAGAGGTGCAGATATTTCCATGGAAAAGGATCCAAGGGGAGTCTAAACTGAGTTTCATAGACAGAGGCATGATAAGAACAACCTTTGCTGCCTGAATTCTCCATCTTTTACCATATGATTGCAAAACTGGCTTGCAGATGTAAATCGGGATGTTAAGTGGTTACCACTCCTTTTATTGCTGTAGAACAATATTTGACTAAAAATATGTGTAGACATTGTAATGAGAGAAAAGCAAGTCAGTTATGATGAGAAATTTCTAGCCAGACTGCTAACTGTTTAGACAGGTAGCATGTTAGCCAACTGTTGTCTTGGATACCTTGCTGTTAGAGCAGTCACCTCCAGCTGCAAGGCAGAATAGGAAAAAGATTCTACCAACCCTCGGGGATCCTGGATGGAGTAAAGTCTTGGCTCTGAGGAGCACAGAACCTATCCAGAATGATGAAAACCCCCTCCACAGAAACATGATTAGGGGAAAAGAAGTCATTAACTCAGTCAGGTCACAGAGTCAGGCGAGCACAACTTTAATATTATTGCCAATGTCCGTATTCAGAGGAATCCATCTGCCAGTCAGCCTGTGGCCTTGGGGAGTCAACCAATTTCAGTCCTATCTCTGGGTCCAAAGCTAAGCATAGCGTGTTGAGATTTTTTTTTCCCTCTCTTTTCACTGTGTGATAGAAAATTGGTTTTCAGTGTCTTTTGTCGCCCTCTTTAATCGGATCCTCAATGGATTTCGTCTCCCTGAAGCATCAGCCAGGATTATTGTACGCCTTTGTTTCAACTCACCTAAAGAATCTGTTTCCTTTGAAAAGTCATGTACAAGGTTGGCAATTACAGTGCAGGGCCAACCATCATACTTATGCAGAGTCATAGAGAACGTTGGACAATAGACCTCGTGAGCAGTTACCAGGGACCTTGAGGACTAAGCCAGGGGAGAGAGAATACAGTGGGCCTACTTACTAGAGACTGGACAGGCATCAAGATGTATTTCCTACAGTGGGTGAACTTTTGCACTGAAATGATCCATTTTCATCCTCTTCTCCCCAAACTGTACCCAGGCACTATCCTTTCCTGTATTCTTTAGGGACATGAGAAAATACTTGAAGTCATATTCTTTCTACAGACAGTTCCCTTCTTGCATTAGGGCTGTTGAGAAAGACCAGTTCATCAACTATTAAGAAGCAACTGGCTATCTCTGACACACAAAACCTGGCATATTCCTTAATTCATATGGTTTATTCAGTTTGGGGTGTTACTTATATGTTTGCTTATTTATTTCATTTGGTTTGCATACTGCCTGTTGCCTCAGGCTTATAACAAACATGTCAAATCAGTCACAAATAGTACATTCCACAGCACTATCCCTGATATACTCAGAGCAGGGAGGAGTAGCTCATTTATAATCCACCCTTATAATTCTGCCAGCCAGTCTTGCGTTAAATACTGAAAAATGGAGCATGTGCACAGTAAGGGTCACATCGACAGTTTCATCTCCTAGAATAACAATGTTATATGCATTCTCCTAGAGTAACAACAACTGCTGTTTTTAATTTTTTTAACTTTCTAGTTGTTAAAACACATCATTAGTTATGTGCGTGTATGTGTGCACTTTTTATATCACACTTATCGCTATTGCATTTTTTCTGTCTATATATTTCAAATATGAATTCATAATGTAGTCCTTAAAGGTGTAGCCATCTTGTTCTTGAGCATCAGCTGACTCGTGGATTCCATAGGATTGCCATGATCATGGGGCAAGCCAAGCTTTCTCCTTTCTCAAAGGTTGTGCCATGCTTTAAGCATGTGGCCAATGAACAGCTAATGTTCTGGATCTTTGGTTTTAAAGAGTGGAGTTTGACTTTCACAGGATGCTTCCATGCACTATACAGGAGGATATTCTAGCATCTAAGGAATAAGATAACAGTAGAATGCGTGACTTTCACTCGCAGATGTTCCCTGGGCTGATGGAATGAAGAGAGAGCAAGTTTGCTTTTGTTACATTCAACTGTACTCTTGAGGAGTCTTAATTTCCTCATTGTATTCATCCAGTCCCCTATTCTTATTTGGGAATGGAATTTCCTTTGACCTTACTTGAGGAGTAACCTCACTTAGAAAGAACTTAGTAGACTTAAAGGGCCAGTAACAGCGCATTTTAGTGGGAAAACAAAGTCAAGGACACAAGACATCAGCCACCCCTGTATGGGCTCACTGTGAAGAAAAGCAATCAGAATTTCCCAGGCTCTGACACTGGGATAAGAATCTGAGATCCCATGAACCTTGAAAGTGCCAAATGCTTTTTTTTTTGGTTTTCATACAATTCCCAGAAACATATTATGGACCTAGGAAATGTTTGGACTATCTTTTTCATTCTTGATAAACTAGTAAGTTACAGTGTGCCTCCCATGAACTGTCTGAACATCCTTGAGACTCCCCCTCCTCCATAGGTTTATGAATCAGGTTGTGTAGGATAAATACTGGCAGAGACTCTACAGGAAGAAGTGTGAGTGGAAAGTTTAATCAAAATTATAAATTGACAAATTATATGTACTCCTGACATAAAAAAAAATAAGTTCTGGTTTATAAATAGAATTTGAAGTGATTAAATCGAAGTAATTAAACATTTTCATAGCCATATAACTGTCATATAGTTTTTTAATTTTCTGTGGTAGAACATTTTAAATTTAATCTTTTAGAAAACTTGAAACATATAATAAACTCTCACTTGTACAACTTTTGAACCCTGCTCATGTGCTGTGTTCTGTGTAGAAAGTAAGTAGCAGTTTCCTACAAGGCTGCTACCCTCTAGGTGGTTCCTCTTGTTCTAACTCTCAGTTGAGATATGCAGGAAGCACAGGCCACAGGAATCTTACTTTCTTTTCCTACACTTTCTTTTACACTCCCAAGGCAGAATATGATATCATCTCTCCTTTCCCTGAGCATAGAGTCATGGGATGCACTTCTGTGCTTTGGGCCCACTTCAACCTGGAGTGACCTCATAACACCTTACTGGGGTAAATGCTATGAATCCTTGAAGGTTTGGCTTGGGAGAAAATTCATCTGGAAATGCTTCTTGCCCTTGGTTCCAGGATGGCCCCAGACTTCTAGCTCTTGTGCCCTTTCCTGACATTGTATCACGTGGCTCTTAGACATCCTATAAACTGTGAGCTTGCCCTACAGCTTAATGGGTGTTCTACTCTTACAGTCTTCATGTTTCACATACTTCAATGACTCCACTATGACTTAGTAGAAAGTATTCTGTGAGAGTTCTCACCAGTTGCCTATTTTCATATTCCTGCATACATTCTAATGTGATTGTCATGATTCTTAATTTGACTTAAAAAACTTTAACATGTGAAACTTTGGATTGTGATGTTTAAACATACTAATAAATAGCTATTTGTTTATTTGTAACACAGGTTTTACCTCAACTTTATTACTGAAGAAGTAGACAACCCTGAAAAGTAAGTAACCTCATTCACTGTGAGATTTTTTTTAGGCATAACATTTAAATTTTCTAATTAAGTAATAGACTTAAAGAAGAAATTCAGTGTGGGCCAGTTAACTTTACTGTTGTTGCTATCATTATTCTGTTAGATAAATTGACTTAAGTTTCATAATAAGTTACCCCTCACAGATATAGATATATTACCTAGCAACATTATATGTGTTGAATATTTTATATATATAACAATATAGTATATTCAATACTAAATTGCCTTATAGTCTGAATGTAGGAAAGAATAAAGATATCTTTTATGTAACCTATACAAACATATACATATGACATAATGTGAACTCTTATCAAGTTTAGTCTGATTAGAAAAGTGGATTATTTTTGGCAATATATGTACTTTAAAAAAACAACTGAGTAATTAGAGATAATAACATAATCAATGGAAACTTATGAAGTAACTGAAAGATGTTGTAGGAACTTGTAAATTTGGGAGCTTGGTGATTTTTCTTAACCTTTTCTTCTTTAAAAATATTTGATAGATGATTTGATGTCAATTTGATGTCAAACAATGCATTGCGTGGACTGCAAATTAACTTAATTTATGATTTGTATATAACCATTTGACTTTGTATATGAAAAATCTATGCACTGAAGAAGGAAAATAGAAGAAATACAAAATATCATGTTATTTATGGGCTATCTTCTACCCATTGTGCTAGGAGCCTCTTTCAGGATGAATGAGGCTTATTTTCAAGCATTTTGTTGTGTTCTCTATGAATTAAATGTGTCCAAACTATGTGAAATGGTGTGACTGACACTACAGCAGAGTGTTTAGCTAGCTAAGAGAAAGTGAGTTCTTTTTTTTAAATTTTTTGTATGAGATATTTTCTTTATTTACATTTCAAATGTTATCCCCTTTCCTAGTTTCCTCTCTGAAAATCCCCTATTCCCCCACCCCCTTGCCTTGCTCCACAACCCACCCACTCCCATTCCTGGCCCTGGCATTCTCTACTGGGGCATAGAACCTTCACAGGACCTAGGACGTCTCCTCCCATTGATAACCAACTAGGCCATCCTCTGCTACATATGCAGCTAGAGCCACAAGTCCCACCATGTGTTTTCTTTGATTGGTGGTTTAGTCCCAAGGAGCTCTGGGGGTACTGATTAGTTCATATTGATGTGCCTCCTATGGGGCTTCAAACCCCTTCAGCTCCTTGGGTACTTTCTCTAGCTACTTCATTGGGGACACTGTGCTCCATCCAATGGATGATTGTGAGCATCCACTTCTGTATTTGTCAGGCACTAGAAAAGCCTCTCAGGAGAAAGTTTTATCAGGCTCCTGTCAGCAAGCACTTGTTGGTATCTGCAATAGTGTCTGGGTTTGGTGGTTGTTTATGGGATGGATCCCCAAGTGGATCCAGTCTCTAGATGGTCATTCCTTCAGTCTCTGCTCCAAACTTTGTCACTGTAACTCCTTCCATAGGTATTTTGTTCCCCCTTCTAAGAAGGATTCTGAGTTTCTGGGCTAATATCCACTTATCAGTGAGTGCATATCATGTGTGTGCTTTTGTGATTGGGTTACCTCACTTAGGATGATATTCTTCAGATCCATCCATTTGTTTAAGAATTTCATAAATTCATTGTTTTAATAGCTGTGTAGTACTTCATTGTGTAAATGTACCACATTTTCTATATCCATTCCTCTGAGGGACATCTGGGTTCTTTCCAGCTTCTTGCTATTGTAAATAAGGCTGCTATGAACATAGTGGAGCATGTGTCCTTATTACATGTTGGAGCATCTTCTGGATATATGCCCAAGAGTGGTATTGCTGGATCTTTCAGTAGAACTATGTCCAATTTTGTGAGGAACCACCAAACTGATTTCCAAAGTGGTTGTACAAGCTTGCAATCCCATTCTGGGACATGTTGCTCATCAAGGGTATCAAGTGACTATGTGTTAGCTGGTAAATGGAGAGGGGGAAGGGAGAGAAACAGAGAGGTGGGGCAACAAAGAAAAAGAAAGAGGGAAAGAGAAAGAAAGAGAGAAAGAGAGAAGGGGAAAAGAGAGAAAAAGAGAGAGACAGGGAGGGAAGAAAGGATGGGAGAGAGAGAGAGAGCGAAAGAAAAGAAAAAAGAAAAGAAAAGGAAAGGAAAGAAAAGGAAAGAAGAGAAAAGAAAGGAAGAAAGAAATAGATATCTGGCCTGTGGGAAAAGCAGCAGCATAGAGCTGAGAAAGTGTACCACTGTGGAACAGGTTAGTGTCAGAGGGTTTGCTTAAGGGTTGCCAGTTCAGTGAACTATCAAATTATGGCACCAAGTGTACTAGGAGATAGCTAGCTGGTTACATTTGGCAAAACATCAAAGTTTAGAACATACAAGCCAACAATGGATGTTAACATGATGCCTTGTAGAATCCGATTCAACTGCTATATAAATCAGTATGTAATTTCAACACGAAGTAGGCCTGTTTATTAAGAAATATAGCCAATTTATAAGAATATTTTCATGTTTGTAACTGAAATTAGAGGTAGAGAAAATATTTACCAAAAACTAATTCCTACATTTTTTGTAAACAATAAGCACGATACCAAGCGACTCTAATGCATTGACTATAAATAGCTATTGTAGACTCATTAGCATGACACAGAGAAAGAACAGTTCAGAACTAGATTTTATGTAGAGTAGTTATTGAATTCCCATTATATCAAACAAATTACTAGGACTTAGTATGGTATTTAAAGGTAAAATATTTTAAAGAGACTGCTAAAATCTAATGTAAGAGAATATTAATTATAAAAATAGCAAATTATAGGTTAAAGACATATTCTAGGTCACAATATTAGTGCTACAGAAGTAATTCATGTTTTAGGTTGAGTTACTTAACAATTTAGACTTATCTTAACAATTTGTCAGGCATATGTTGCTAATGTATGTGTGTGTATGTGTGTGTGTATGTGTGTGTATATGTGTGTGAGTATGTGTGTGTGTATGTGCACATACACATACATGAGTGTCTGTAGAGGCCAAAAGTGTTAGATCGCCTTGATCTACAGTTATAGGCAGTCGTGAACCTCCTGTCATGGGTCCTGGAAATGAAAATTGGGTCCTTTGGTAGAGGTATTATTATTATATTTTTACTATTTAAAACAACTTTTAGCCTTAAATATATTTTGACCATATTTTACTCTCCTCCTAGTCCTTTCATATTCTCTCCCCTTCTCTACTTACCCAACTTTAAAGTTTTTTTTTCTAAAAAACAAATAAAAACCCAGTGCAATAAAACTCCTTCAAACCAACAAAACTATAATCATCAAACTGTAACCAAATAAAAGCACACACACACACTCTCTCTCAAAAAAAAAAAAAACAAAAAACAAAAAAAAACAAAAAAAAAACAAAAAAAAAACAAAAAAAAAGAAAAAGAAAAAGAAAAAGAAACAAAACCCCCACAAAAACCAAACCAAACCAAACCAAAAAAACCAAACAGTGGCATCCAATTATATGTTGATCAACTACTCCAGGATATGAGGCCTGTCCTGGAATGAATGATACACCCAGCAGCATCATTCTGTTTGAGAGAATTGATTTTTCTTCTCTCAGCAGGTGAAAGCTCACATGTTAACCTTTACTCTAGTGGCCAGGTGTTCATTCACTCACTTACTCATTCACTCACTCACTTACTCATTCATTCATTCATTATTGTAAAATATAATAAGATAAAACAAAATCTATCAAATGGAAATAGAACAAGGCAAACCAACGAACAGGAAAATAGTCCAAGAGAGAGCACAAGTCAGAGACCCCTCATTCACATACTCAGGAATCCAAATACAAAGGCAGAAGGTGTAACACATATGCAGAGAACCTAGTGCATGCTGCTTCCGTCTCTCAGTTTATAAGAGCTTTGCTGATGTTGATTTAGAGATCCTTGCTTTCTTGGTGTCTTGCATCTCCTTTGGCTGTTAAGCTAATTCTACTCCCTCTTCTGTGGGGCTTCCTGGCTCCAACACAAGGGATTTGATGGAGACATTTCATGTAGGGATGGGTGTTCCAAGATCTCGCATTCCATGCGTAATGGGTCTCTATATGTGTTGCCGTCTGCTGCAGGCGGAAGCTTCTGGTTTCTGAGTACAGCAGAATATCGTTAGAAGTAATTTTATCACTGCATTTCCCCCTTTTTATAGACTGGTATTATTTGGTTTTTCCCTTCAGTACCTGGGCTATGTAGTCTCAGGTTCTTGTTCACCCAAGCAGTCAGGGTCTCATCTTGTGGTGTAGGCCTTAAGTCAAATCAGTCACTGCTTAGATACCCCAAAAGCTTTGTGCCTCCCTTACCCTGGCATATCATGCAAGCAGTACACCAATGTAGGGGGTTTGTGGCTGGCTTGCTGTTTTCATTTCTCTTTTGAGAGTGTGCAGAGTATCTAAAGATGGTGGAATGTAGAGGTAAAGGCTCCATGTAGGCCCTGCCTTAACACCTCCATGTTCAAGGAATGTATAGTTGTTGTCTACAGCAACAGGCATTCTCATCAATGTGGAGAGCAACCAATTACCCTGGCAACAGTCTGCTTCATTTGGGGAATCCCATGGGACCTCTTTGGTCAACAACTCAATGAGATGTAAGCCAACATGCTCTTAAATGCTATGAAATCTCTCTAGTTCCTTAATTTAGCATCTTACTAAGGTCTTAGTATATAGAATTTCTCAGTACACGTTAAGAGTCTCCAGAATTTTGAGGTCAATATGAGACAGGTTGAAGAACAAAAGTGTTGATCCCTTTTTCTTCCTTCACACAGGAGAGCTAGTTAAGTCAGTTCTCATTTAGAGAACTCTGAAAATCTTAGCCAATACATTCATTTTCTCAAAATTAAAACATGATAAATCCACAGAATTTCTTAAGTACACAATGAAGGTACGTCAGGTTCTGTAATTAGCAACCGAAGTAACTCAGAGTTTTGATCATTTTCATTAGTGTTAGGATTTAAAGTGACATCTTGTGACCATTTTAACAGTTAGAGTAGGCCTTTTCAAACTGGGTTTTATTTTTAGAACACAAGAATGATTTGGGAAATATTTAGAGGTAAGTATCAAGAACAGATGGCACAATTCTATGGATCTGGTCCAAATGCGTACTCTAGATTATTTTATAGGTGGACACAGATTCCAAAATGCCTTTCATTGCAAGGGAGAGTAATTACGGTTGCATCTCCTTTGTGACGCGCCAAGATAAATGTGTTCTCTAATCAGTCACCGGCGCATGTGTCCAGGTGTGCCGAGATATGCACCGTGCTGGCAGCTGGGGCAATGAATCATCAGCCAAGAGAGGGGAATCACCCTACCCTTCTGCTGCCTCCCCACGCAAGTAATCAGATCCCCCCCAAACTAATAGAGAGAAGGTGATAATTAATTTAAGTCAGTGAAAATAGTGATGTGGTTTTAAGGAGATAGGATGCAGCACGAAGTTTCATGTTCTCAGCGGCCTACTCCGATCATGTTATCGCAGTTTGAGACATCTCTCAGACTACCTAACAGGACCCTGTGAACTCGTTTCTGAGCCATCACAGGCATGCCTCCAAAAACAGTTCTAAAGGTGTGTTAAGAAGGAAGAGAACAGCTTGACAATAATCTCTATGTTTACATTTACATTATGTTACAGTTGAGAGAGTTTTGTCATGGCTTTTCTTTTTTTTTTTTTTTTACTTTTTTACAATGCTTTGTCCTTATAAATATTAGTGCTGGGGAATATGTTCATATGTATGTATGCACACACCCGTGGAGGCCCGAGATCCCTGTTGGAAGTCTTCCTCAGTCCCTCTCAATCTTATTTTCTGAGATGGTGAGACTGTCTCACTGATTGGCTAGGCTGGCTGGCCTGTGAGCTCCAGGGATTCGTTGGTATCCACCTTGCCAGTAGGCAAGTGCTTCCACCCCTGGAGTTTTCACAGATGCTGGAATCTGAAGTCAGGTGCTCAGGCTTGTGTGGCGGGCACTTCACCAACAGAGTCGTCTCCCTAATGAATTAAATTTCATAACAACACAAGAAATAGCAGTTTTGTTATATTGTCTTTAATAATTATCCTCAACTGGTTGACCAACTCCACAAATATATATATATGTGTATATATATACACACACACATATATATGTGTATATATGTGTATATATATATATACACACACAGACACACAGACACACACACATATATATACATATATATATATATATATATATGAGAATAAAAATAGTGTTTTTTAGAGATATCAATATATAATGTTTGAACCACAAAGGGCATAGAATTCCAAGGGATATACTTTGGAAATATAATCTCCCCAAATGACATATGGAGTAATACTGACAGATGACATATTCAGGTTTTTAAAAAATGTGTCTTAGGAAATATAATGAGTTTTTCCTTATGACATTATTTTGGTAGGGGAATATATCACACAATCTATCATTGTTCAAAAAGTTACACAGTACAAAGAACATATCATTTAGACGTATACTGTTTGAAATCCTGTTCACCGATTGATAAATCATGTCTTGTGTTGATGAAAGCTAAGAAATGAATTGCTTTGGTTTGACCTTGGGGGTCTGAGATTAGTCAGTCTGTCTATTAGGCTTGTTCTGGTGTTCTTCTCACATCATTTGTTCCTTCTGTTGGAAACGACAGACATAGAGGGAGTCAGTAAAGCTTGGTACCATCCATCATTTTTGAAGAACAGCCCCTCATTGTGCTCTGAACGATCAACTTAAATAGAAGGTTTAAATAATCAGAGTGTCACGTTTAATTAATATCTCTCCTGCTTCCAATTTATATTAATTGGTGCCTCAAAGTCATTGCTCCTTGTACTAATGATAACTTAGAAGAGGAACTTGGTTTGGGGAAAAAAATACACTGAGATCAGATTGGTGAGACAGAGTGAACCTTTGATTAGCCCACAGTGGTCCCACAAAACAACATTGCTGTTTATATTGCATTCAATGTTACACTCTTAAATTCTTACCATAGGCATTTGATTTCTTTCTGACTGTTTTGTTTGTCATTATATTGTTTTATATGGCCTATAAGTACCAGGTTCTATAAAACCATTAGTCATATTAGAAATTGCAAAACAAAGCAAGCCAGTCAGCCAGCCAGCCAGCCAGCAAACAAACCAAAAACAACATAAAAAAAAATTGACTTAACATTTTGCAGTGAAGATTCATGAGAGAGACTGAAGCAGAGTTGTGGAATTATTTTTATCTTTCATTTTGTCATTATTATGATTCAACCTTATATGATCAAAATCTTTGTTTTTATGTGCTCAATTAGAAGATAACAACTCCTTAGAAGATAACAGTGTGTGTGTGTGTGTGTGTGTGTGTGTGTGTGTGTGTGTGTATTATAGCTAAGTTTGTGAAACTGTTCATTACAAAATAATGTGATTTTACAATCATAGAACAGAACTAAATTTTTATTATGTATACTCATGTTTGATTTTTTTGGTAATATAAACTGATTGTTTTCATAGAAAAATAACCCATTTTAAATAAATTTCTAGAAAACGTATATTATTAAGCCAATTTGACTTACAAATGTATTTGCCAAATAAATCCCTTCAAAAATAAAGTTTCTGAATAGAAGATTTTAAGGATTCAACCCCATGGTGAAGCAAATTGCTTCTGAGCCTTTGTTTACTACTCTTAAGTGGATGATAATTATAGTTCTCATAAGTAAGAAATATATGAAAGATTAAAATTGTAATGAGGTTGTCAAATAATCCAAACTGCAAAACTGAATTTACATCTCAGTCTAAAAATGTCTTTTTTTTTTTTTTTTTTTTTTGGCAAAACACCATTGGATTTATCTTAAATCGGGACACTGACGTTCTTCAATTTTGAAACAATTAACACCCAAATTAAAATGTTCCCATGGTGTGCTTCCCTGGAAATAAAAAATACACAGTTTAGTAATTTCAATTCCATTGTGATTCACCATCGAAATTTAATGATATTGTTGGGGCCACTGAGGCAGTCAGAGGCCAGCATCTGAGCACGTGGCAAGGTGACATGGTTGTCCCTTTACCAAGCAAGGTCACCAGGTTGCTCTTCCTTCTTCCTTGCTGTATTTTGTGTGAAAGTTCCTCCCTAGTGGGACATGGCGTTGGTATACTTTGGGATCAAAATTCTCGCATTTCTCAGTTTCATGTATGCATAAAAAATATATTTGGCTCCAAGACCCTTTGTTCCTGTAAGGCTGAAGTATCAAATAAGTGATGCAGAAATTATAGGATTATATTATAATATTTTATCATGGGGCAATCAAAGAAGACAGCTACTAATCCTTCAAGTGCCTTGTGGAGGGCACAGCACTTTTCTTTTCTTTTTTATTCCAACCACATCAAAAGACAGAGTTTTGAAGGGGAATGCTTTTGAATCTCCTTATTTCCTTTCAGTTCAGTCATTTCTAACTTCTATTTTTAATCTCATTGAAGTTTATATTTGGCATCTAGAATAGAAAAAAAAGTCATGTTTGGAATCAATAACAGTGGTTAATTTATTTATCTTCACCCAATTTCTGCTTCTTTTAGCACAAAATAAGAGGCCACAAATGGTAACATGGATGGGGTGATGGGAGGCAGAGTTGCAATTAGAGGGGAAACTGGAGAGTTTCTGAGCGTGACACTTTTCTACCAGACCTTTATACAGCAACAAGTAACAAGTGGCAAAATGTTGTCACTTTTATGGCAACTTTTATATCCTTGAATCAGTCTATCCTAATAATAATATTTACTATTATTAGATTCAGGCTTTCCAATAATGGAGCTCTGATAGCACAGAACTCATAATGAACCTCAGGATGGCTGTGAACTTACTGGGATCCATCCATTTCCAGACTGCTGGGATGAAAGGCCAATGCCACCATGATGGTGCCTTTTAAGGCATTGAGCTAGTCATTGTGTGTATTGACTAGCAACTTTGTAATTCACAGCCATTTCTATTTGGGATAAATTATTGTTTGAATGGTATAAGCAGGGTGGTGGTTGCTGTCTTGATGACAATATATATTATCCAAGTGAGGGATGAAATAGCTCACACTTTGGGTTCAGTGTCAGAGTCTCTGAAATCTAGAAGCTTATACCATAGTAGTATTGAAGCATCTACTTGAATACATGTATATGCTCTCTGTATTCAGAAGTATTAAGTCAGCAATTAGCTTGTCTCCCAATTTTGAGATCACATGTTCATAACTCCCTTCATCCGTATTCTCATTCATGCAGATAATCTGCCTCCTCTCTTTGGTAAGTCTGTGTTTGAAAGTCAGGCAACTATGCCCAAAATGTGGCCCAGAAGTAAAATTCACAGTCTGGATTGTAATGGATGAAACATATCTTAGAACCATAAACTCTATTGTGTGGACTGGTCCTGCTTAGCCACTCGCACTGACCCATTTCTAGTCTTTCCCTGGAACTCTTATTAATATATAGATGCAAGATATGTTATTATATCCATATAGCTCATGACATAAGAAGGCCCTTATGTTCACACACATTGTGCCTTAAAGCTGTTTTGATAATTTTTTGTGGTTATCCAAACCCTGGAAATAATGATAGGGCTTGTACAGGCACAAGACACACCTACTCCCAGAGTGCATCTGAGAGGAACCAGAGGAAGTTAAGACATTGCAGTGAGGGAGAGGCATTCCTTCATTACACGAACTATGCTTGCTTTCAGAGTCATTGCCAGTAATGCTGCTGCAGGAAATCAGAATTCAAACCCTGTCTAGCTGTAAGCAGCTGGTTGACCTCATACAGACCTACACTGCTTGGTGAGCCTGTGTTTACCACTCTGGTATGGGTGATAATAATCCTCACATTATGCCCCCTCAAGGTTCCTAGGATGAATGTGTGAAATTCAAACATGTTAATGAGCTCAACAAGTAATTTACAAACACCAGCTGCAACCCACACCTATATTCTTTGAAGATTAGAATATTTTATAAGCGTAAGCTCTGAAAATATTAAAGGATTAACATGATTGTTTCATGAACGGAGGGTGCCTTTTCTGCACATGTGAACTAATAATCAGCTTAGAACACTGCTGCTCCATCAGCAAATCGCTCTCTCATTAGAAGTTAGAAGGCTGAGGGAAGCAAGAGAATTGTGCTGATGCCCAAGTCCCTCAGATGATGCCCAGCTCATGCATGCATCTGAGTCAGAAGGAATTTCTTGGCAGACATTTTTTTTCTTCTCTTGTGATAAATATTAGCATGCCCTCACCCGGATAGCCATTGTCATACAGTTGATTGATGGTACTGGTTGAATAGGTGGGCTGTTTGTATTTGACCTGTTTTTAGGTTGACTGTCTTATCAGAAAATGATTTTATGAAATCCTCGAAACCAAGTCTTGGTTTGAGTGGCTTCTACCATGTATTTTAGACATTTTATCCTTACTTTTTCCAGTAAAGAAGATAGTTAGTACAGTTTACAAGAATGCAAGCTAAAATTTTGTTAATTTTTACATAATATAAAGATATAAAATCTTGTTTTATATACATATATAAATATATTAAATAGAAATATATATTTGCACACTTACACATACACTCATATACACACATATATACACATATATTCTCTCTTTCTCACACACATATACATATATGTATATATATATGCACAGCTTTAAAAATATTTCTTTAGTAAATATACAAACAGCATTTTAATCTGGCTCATAGATGGGCTACAGGGGTTAGTAACTCAGGTGATTTGTTTCATTGTATGATATGTTTCTCATGCAGAGGAGAAAGCTGAGGCTCAAAGAAGTAGAATGCCTTCATTCTTATGGCTATGCAGTTGTCCAGAGAGATTAGGACAACAGTCTATGATTTTCTAGCTCCAGAGCTCAGAGTCTTTCTAACAAACCAGTTAATCTTGTGGGAGGAAAGGCAGAAGTGAGCCCTTGATCACAAAAGACATCAGTGTGAACTAAGGAAGTAACTATAGAACTTTACTATAGAAGAAGAGGAAGTAGAAAGCAGAACAGAGAGATGGAGGTGTCTGACGCAGGGCCTGGGCATCCAGAAACTGTAGAAGAATGATTGCTTTCAGGGACTGATGCGTAATGCATCCTGTGTAGGACATTGCAGATGTTGGCCTGTGGGAAGCCTAAGCTTCCACTGGAAGGCTTTGGGACCTGATCTAGCAGTCATTGAGACTGGCAGGCAGGTGCCAAGGAAAGTCTTTGGAGAATGGAAATCAGTGCTTGGAAATATTAACTTGATTTCAAGTCCAGTGGGTTTTCTTCTTGTGACAACCAGTTTAAATGGAGTTATAGTGGTGGGGACTTCTTTAACCTTCTTTTGCGTGTTTGGTCATAATAAAACAGCATCTTTGAGAAGTTAACTGACACTTCTTCCACTGCTAGGGAGACACAGTGACATGGCATGCAGCAGAAGAAACATAGTCACCTATCCCTGGCCTAAGATAGAGATCCACCTACTTAGAGAATAAGATGAATCAACACTTTGTCCCTGCACTCCCTTCGTAAATACAGGGCTGCAGGTGTTTCTTTATTAGTGAAAAATGATCCATTTATTGATTCTCTCTGCTACTGGAAAAGCAAATGAGACGAGAGGAGATGGTTTGTTTATAAAGAATATTTATAACTCAAAATTATCCAAGCCAGAGAATTTGGTTAGTCATGTAAATTTCCAAAATAAATGTAAAGGACTCTTGTCCAGTATCTTGTTTGATATCAACCTTGAGATTTTAGCATTGGAACTGTAGGACATGCTAGCAACTAACCTTGCTTTGAGTTTTAGGAAATTCAAGTTCTGCTTTTGGATGGGGAAATGTGAAGAAGTCAATGGTCATGCAGATGACTCGTGTTCTTGGAGACAGAAAGGAAAGTCGTCACAATCTGGTGAAATAGATGAATCTTAAGGCTGGAAAGATGGCTTAGTGGTTAGGACCGCTTGCTGCTGTTTCAAGATTCAGGTTCAGTTCCCAGTATCCATGTTGGATGGATTACAAGCACACATACCACCACCTCCAAGGGATCCTATGCCTTCTAGCTTTCACAGAGACCTGAATACAGATGAACATACCCACATTAGATGGACATAACCACAAACAGATAAACAGACACAGACACACACACACAGAGGAGTGGGTAGGTGCTAGAGGAGGAAGAGGAGGAGGCAGCCCTTAGACTTTTAGCATCAAATACAAATCATAGGTTAGAGTGTGGGTATGTCAAGCAAAATACTTTAAAGACCGTCTATCACCCATTGGATATTCCGGGGAAAGTTGGACGTAGGTAAAGAGAGAGCTAACAGTATGACCACAGGACAGGAGACAGCTTGGTAGACCATTGATCCTGCTAGACAAAGTGAGCTTCAAAGTGGTGCTGTGCTCATAGAGCCACATGGGTCAGAGAAGATTCTAGGTTTTTCTGCCTTTTGTTTTTCTGGGCTAGGATCTTAGCATGTAGCTCAGGATGACCTTGAACTTGCAGTGCTGCTGCTGCCCAGCTCTGTGACTATAGACATGTGACCACCACATCAGCCAAGATTCCATTTCTGCATCTGGATTATTTTGCTTTAAATTTAGCTATCTTTGTTCTTTGTCCTTTCTCAGCATCTTGCTTGTTAGTGAAGGATGCTATGGTGGCAGACTCTGCCTGTCCTTTCAGCTCTAGTATACCCGATGTAGTTGGCAGAAGATGCAAACTCTGGGAAGGGGAGTGGACTATGAGGAGACCTGAGATAAAAGAAACCCTACTACAGTGGCCAGAGTTAATTTCAGAAGACAGTTACAGTATAGGTGGTCAAATGGGGGAAATGAGCTAATTTCTTAGACCATAAAACCAAGGGCCACATCCAGGAATCTAACTCAGTAAGATTACCTTAAGGACAGGGCTCATGATTTGTGTGTGTGCCAGGAAACAAGAATAACACTTGTGAGGAAATCGATCATGCTGTGTTATGAGGAATCCCTGATTCTATTTATTTTCTTTATTAAATGTGCTCACAGGAGACAGACAGTTCCTGGTAAATCTCAGTGGTCTGGAAGATTTTAAGTCAGTATTCTGTGTGTTTTGTTCTCTTAAAAGCATGAATATGAGCAGGAAAGGATCATTCACCAAGTCTCCTGCACTACTGAAGATGTTTTCAATAGCCCATTAGGACCATATTGTCTATTTGCACCGATTAGCCTAATAAACAGAACAGGGCCCTTTGTCATGATTTTCACAAATTTACAGGTATTCACCTGCTGTTTGTGTGTTCTATCCTCACCTAATAAACTTCTTGTGGGAACCAAGGATTGATTGATTGATTGAGTTCTTTCTTTCTTTCTTCCTTTCTTTCTTTCTTTCTTTCTTTCTTTCTTTCTTTCTTTCTTTCTTTCTTTCTTTCTTTCTTTCTTTCTTTCTTTCTTTCTTCTTGCTCTTGAGACAAACTCTTCTTATCATGTAACTCTGGGTATTCTAGAACTTAGCTCACAACTCAAGCACACAGAAATACATCTATCTGGGTCTCTTGAGTGCTGGGATTAAAGGCATGCATCATTATATCCAGCTTATTTTTATATTTCTTAACAACAAGATGTTGACCTATTTGCAATCTCTAGAAATTACCAGGCCAGGATTTGTATATGTGATATATTCTCATTCTCATTCTCTCTCTCTCTCTCTCTCTCTCTCTCTCTCTCTCTCTCTCTCTCTCTCTCTCTCTCTCTCTCTCTCTCGTCTTTTCTCTTTTCTTCCCCTATCTCTCTTGCCTTAATGCTTAGTTTGCTCATTATCACAAGGTAAATGGCACCATTGCTTGAAACACTACTCTCAGTGAGGGAGAATTTATCTCATTTCAGAAGTAAGCATTTGTAATCGTTGACATGGAGGCCATTTTACAGATGTAGACTGTTGATGTACTTGACTTTCTAAGGAGATGGGCTATGGTTCTTTGTATTTGCTAGGTATTTGCTGCTGTGCTCTATTTTCTTTACTTTCCTTACATTCTCTCCTATAGAGGTAGAGTAGATAGTTCCTCCCTGGGAAAGGCACAGCAGCCCAGACTTGGTGTGCATTTTAGCGTGAGAATGCTATAATCAAAAACCTTCATATTTTGTAGATGGCACACGGTACCATATAGAAAATTGTTAATGAATTTATCTTTATAGCATATACTTTAAATGTGCATTAATATGTGAAGAGTTGAAACTTAAGTGGCATACTCTTACACAAAATGAAGGTGACAGGTTAGAATACATGATACTGTAAATGAAGTCATTTTGAAGGCCTGAGATATCTACATTGCACAGGGTTCTTGTAGGCATCCCAGGTCCCACCTTTCCAAAGTATCATCTCTGTTGTTTCCCATGATGCCATTTCTCCTTCTGATTCTGCTGCTATTCTATTCCCATTCTTTCAGGAACAAATAGCAATGTCTCAAATCTTCATATTATCACCTTGTACTAATAGCTATGTTCTTATTTATCTTCCTTTACACCTGAACATTGAAATGTCTTGTATGCCTTAGTTAATTAAAGTATCCCCTTGTCATGGTTAAGTCACGATAAACTTGGCTTGAGAAAATAAGTCATACTAGTCTATAAGGTGAGAGTTAAAAGGTAAACATCTACAATCTAAGACAGGTGGCAATGGGAAGATTGTAGCCTTGAAATTAGCTGGTGGGGAAACATCACCATTAAACATGTCCTGTATGAAATTTAATAAAACGCTCTACCTACAAATAGTAAAGTCTGTAGCTTTGCCATCCAGATTTCTAATGTTGTACAAAAAAATAATGTGGTCCCTAGAATAGCAGAAGTCATTTAGTGAAGGTCATGAGAAACATTACAAGGTGGAGATGCTGGAATTTCAGGATTTTGTAAAGGGATAGCTAAGCTAAGTCTAACGGCTCTGGTGTCTTCACACATACACTGGCTCCTAAAAAGAGCTTGGTAGCTCTTTGAGTGGCTATATTTAATTTTTCCATTACTGTTACAGTCAAGCAATCAAACTTCCACTTTCTGTATTTCATCCTCGGGGAGCAAACAGAGAAATTGACACAGAAGACACGGTTAGCTTTTGTCTTCTGTCTGACATGACAAAAGCGCTGAGCTGGTCAGTGCTGGGGGTCACAGATCTCAGGTGCTCCTTTCCGGCTGTGTAGAGCCTTAGGTAAGAAAGGCTCAATGTGCCCTGGACATTTGTACATGTTTATCTACTTGTTTCTCCTAATGCAATGTCCTCTCACCAGGGAGAGATTACCAAAGGACAGTGTTGGGAGAATGCAAGTACTCACTGGACTCAAGGACACCGTGCTCTGAGTCTTGGGACTTTCTTCTTCCTAAGCCACAAGCTGAGTAAGCTGTGGTCCAGCATGGGTGTCTGGGTGCTTTTCAGACCTTCAGGCTCACGATACAAGTCTGTGACTAAGCAGAGTAGAAAAACTCCCTGTTCTCTAAACATGATGTCAATGGAGCTGTCATTTCTATAAGAGAGTTGAGTGGAATTTCCAGGATTTAAACCCTGCCCGCCCACTTTGCCTGTCTGGACAGAGATTCACAGACCGCCCCCAAACCACCGAATTATCTTGGTTTTGTATTCTCCTAATGAGCACATATTTACCAAATTTTAAAGTAGCTAGGACTCAAAAGAGTGGTTGTAATCCAATAATCATCAAATGATGACTTTTTTTTCCTGTGTATCTTATATTCTGCTAAAAGAGTAAAAGTAACATGTTCAATATCAATGAAAATGACTTTTATTGGATTTCTAACCCGGTAATGTGCACTTTCTCTTGAATAATAACTGATGGCCAAATTTGAAAATTTTAAGAAAATATGAACGAGACATGTAGAGTCTGTCGATCATATTGAGTCAAAATAGTGCTCACTTGGGTAGTTACGTTTGTTGGTCTCCCTGTCCCTGTGAGTGGTTAGTCGTGTGTGCTTGATTATGTGGCTTGGGTAAAGGTACACACACATTTCTCTTCACTATTGGCATTCTATTATTCACCTTTTGCTAGTTTATTGGGTTCCCCAGGGTGTGGTCTACCTCATTACTGTCCCATCCCCTGTCTTGCCTTACATTCCTGCTATGGCTCACCCTCCACTCTACTCTTGTGCCTACAGATCTGTCGCAGCCTTTTCCTCTCATGCTATTCCATTTGATTTCCCTATCCCTAATTTCTCAATGGATGCTATTTTAATAATGGATGACATGCCTTTAGTATTTCTTGTTTTCTGTTGAATTTGAAAACATCATTTTTCCTTGATGTAATAATGCTAGATTACAGATTTTTCTATACAAATCTGTATATCCAATTATTTCCTTCAGATTGGTTTTATCTACTATTTCATATGTAATGATCATCCAAATGGTCACTGTTTGTGATCCCAAAATGCCTTGTAAAGAGGAGACACTGCTTTCCTGTGACTGGCACTGGGTATCACCACGTTTTTGTTATTTGTCCCAGTTTTCTTTCTTTGTAGTTCTAGGGCTTGAACACCTGACCTAGTGGGGGAGTCATTTTCTCATATTTTATTACATGTCACTCTTGTTCTGTTTGTTTGAAATGCCAGCTTGCAGAAATTTTGCATTTGTATTTAAATATAGTAAACATTTTTATTCATGTATATTGCTTTTATGGTCATAACCTTTTTGTATACAACATTTAAATCTCTCTCTTTCACATACACACACAGGTATCTCTCTCTATATATCATTAATATATCTATCTATTTATCATCTATCTAACATCTATCTATCTCTATCATCTATCTACCTAGCGATCTATCTATCTATCTATCTATCTATCTATCTATCTATCTATATTTTTCTCCCAAAATCTCTCAACAACTCAGCATTATCTAAGTAATAATATCCCTAAGTTTATGAAGCTCATAAATTATGGCACTTGTCATGATATAATAATACACATTAAATTTTATGTTCTATGCTAAGATATTTTTAGGTAATTTATTCTACTTCATTTATCATTCTATTGGTATAACAGCCAATTACTATACCATTTTATTATTAAAATGTTCAAAATCCCTTTTTACTTTGGAGAGAAATGCTGCTTCAATTATTACCTTATTACTCTAAACAAATCCATATTGAGCACAACTTATGTTTGTATGGAGGGGTTTTGTGTTCAGCTTTTTCTATATTTGGAAATAACATGAATAGTGCTTTGAAGTGTACAGCTCATGGCGTTTCAAGTTATCTTGAAGGTGTTATCTCTTGTGATCACGCCCCCACTGTGCACTTTATGCGCCATCGATGCTTCACCATGTGTTTCTGTCTGTGTGCCATGCTGAATCATTAAGCTTGCCTCTTTTGTCTTCTCAGATTAGGAGAAAGTTAGTGAAAGTGGCTGTGAATGGTCTTAATCTGTTTTTTTTTTATTTCCTTCATTTCCCTCTGAAATACAATAACACAGTACATGCATGATATTTGATTTTTTTCAGAATACTTTTAACAAAACAACATGCCAAAAATATTAGCAGAAGTACCAGTGCTAACATGAAGAAATGTTGCTTATGATATGTGCAATTGCCAACATTGTCCATTGAAGAGTACATATTGGTTAAGTCTATTATGTATAAATAGATCCAGCCCTTTTGGGCTTATAATCATGAAAATTAACCTTTTATCACATGTTGGAGAAACAATGAATGTATTTCCTAAGCAGTTACGTAGATTCCATTCTGCACTTAAAAAAAAAAATGAGCACATACTTTTCTCCTTGATTTCTTTCAAGGAAAAGTATCTGTTGAAGAAATGCAGAAATCCCATTGTTCTGACCTTCTTTTGTGCCTGCTGTTTTACTTGCAAGTGGTGCTATTGACTTATTCCAGCAGCAGCCCGTTTTCCTGTGACGGTTTCAGGGTACTTGGTACATTTAAATTATACACTAGAAAAGATGAAACATGGACCAGGACAGTTGCAGTGTTTCTCCAGTCCTGCATTGCTCTGACAGGGAGCCTTGCTGTGGTTTGGATTATCCCTGTGCCTTTCTGGTCCAGTGCGAGTTTGCAGTCTGTCTGTGTGTGCTGGAGAAAGGTTTGTGTGTGCCTATGAATGAATGGAAGAGTTTCCTGTGTTTTATTGAAAATGATCTTGGCCAGGAGCAGTGTTATCCTGTTCATCTGGTGTCCTTTGACATTGTAATTGGCATCGGTAGGATACTTTGGTGGGCTGAGAATTTCTTTCTCTGATCAGGCTCCCTCATTGCTTCCTTACTTATCTAGGATCTTTGTGATCTTTGCCAAGTTATCACATGCTCGTGAAAGTCACTTAAAAAATGTGGATTCAGGAGCCAGAGAGAGTACCCAAAGAGCTGAAGGGGTCTACAACCCTATAGGTGGAACAACAATATGAACTAACCAGTACCCCCAGAGCTTGTGTCTCTAGCTGTATATGTAGCAGAAGATGACCTAGTTGGCCATCATTGGGAAGAGAGGTCCTTGGTCTTGCAAACTTTATATGCCCCAGTACAGGGGAACACCAGGGCCAAGAAGTGGGAGTGGGTGGGTAGGGGAGCAGGGTGGGGGAGGGTATAGGGGACTTTTGGGATAGCATTTGAAATGTAAATGAAGAAAATATCTAATAAAAATTAAAAAAAAAAGAAAAATAAAAGAATGTGGATTAAGGAATACCATAGTTTGCTTGAAGCAATTTAAATCTGTCCTTTTTCTACTATTAAACTTAGTTTTATTTTAATTGATTTAAAAAATGCTAAATTGGAGGTTCTAATGGAGTAACTGTCTCTTCCCATTCAAATGAGATTTTTCTCATGTAGGGGCTGTCCTAGAAAGAAAGTATATAAGTTTAAATTTTAACAGAAGCCAGGACTGGAGAGAGAGTTTAATACTTAAGAGCACTGGCCACTTACAGAGAACCTAGGTTGGATTTCTATCACCTATGGGGAATTAAAACCATTTGTGACTCCAGTCCCCAGGGGATCTAACATTCTCTGGCCAGCTCAGGCATTGCAAGCACATGGTGCACAGACATACATGTGGGGAGATAACACCCTTACACACGTGATGATGATGATGATAAAGATAAATAACAGAAACCAAAGAAGCCGAGAGCCCTTTCCATGTGTGTTTAATAGTTACATAAAAGAACGCTATACTTGAGCTACAGAACTGGATCAGTCTTCATCAATTGCCTTGCAGGTGTGAGAACGTGAACTTCATTTCTATAACCCATGGTGGGGGAACTGGGCATAATGGCTGCATTTGTTTGGTTTCTTTTGCTGTGATGAACACCATGACCAAAACTGAGTTGGAGAGGAAAGGACTTCTTTGGTCTTACAGCTTGTAGCTCCCAATCCATTACCGAGGGAAGTCAGAGAAGGAACTTAACTCAAGAATGGAAACAGGGGCCATAGAGGAATGCTGCTTATTAGCTTGATCCTTATAGCGTGCTCAGCTTTCTCTGTTTTTTTCCTTTTCTTTTTATGTACATGCGTATGTATGTATGCATATATGTATGTATGTATTCACTTTACATCCCAATCATAGCTCCCCTCTCCTAGCTCACATCCCCCCTCCACCCATACTCCCTCTCCCTTTCTCCTCAGAGAATGAGAGGCCTTCATACCAATCCACACTGGCACATCAAGTCACAGCAGGGCTAAGTGCATGCTCTTTCACTAAAGCCAGACAAGGCAGCTCAGCCAGGGGACAGGGATCCAACTGCAGGTAACAGGGTCAGAGATAGACCCGTTCCAAATGTTAAGGGACCCTCATGAAGACCAAGCTGCACATCTGCTACATATGCATAGGGAGCCGAGTTACAGCCTGAGTATGTTCTTTGGTTGGGGGTTGAGTCTCTGTAAGCCCTAATGGGCCGAGGTTAGTGCACTCTGTAGGTCTTCTTATGGTGTTTTTGACTCTTCTGGCTTCCTCTCTTGCATAAGACTGCCTGAGCTCTGCCTCACATTTGGCTGTCGGTCTCTGCATCTGTGTCTGTCTGCTACTGGATAAATCCTCAGGAGACGGTTAAGCTAGGCTGCTGTCTGTAAGCATGGCAGAGTATTATTAATAGTGTTGTATCATTAATAACCTTCTAATACTGTCACTAATAGGTTGGCTTTCTCCCATGGGATAGGTCTCAATTGGGCCAGTCATTGGTTGGTCCTCCATCTCTGCTCCATCTTTTTTCCCTGCACATCTTGTAGGCAGGACAAATTTTCGGTTGCAGGTTTTATGGGTGGATTAGTGTCCTCCTCCCTCCACTGGAAGTCCTATCTGGCTACAGGAAGTGGCCACTTCAGGCTCCATATCCTCTACTGCTAGGAGTATTAGCTAGAGTCATCCTATAGATTCCTGGGAGCCTCCCCTGTCCCAGGTTTTCAGCTCATCGCAGAGATGACCCCCTCTACTGATTTCCTTTCTCTCTCCAGTCCCCTCTCCCCTCTGCTCTCCGGTCATCTGATCACTACCCCTGATCCCCTCCTCACCCCCTTCTCCCACATAGATCTCTCCCTTTATCCACCTTTGATGTCTATTTAATTTCTCCTTCTGAATGAGATTCAAGCATCCTCCCTTGTTACTTAGCTCCATTGGATCTATAGATTGTAGCATGGTTAATGTGCATTTTATGGCTAATATCTACTTATAAGTGAGTACATACCATATTTATCTTTCTGGATCTGGGTAACCTCACCCAGGATGATCTTTTCTAGTTCTCATGTATTTGTCTGCGAGTTTCTTGATGTCTTTGTTTTTTGATATCTCAGTAGTATTACATATGTAAATATACCACATTTTCTTTATCTATTTTTCATTTGAGAAGCATCTAGGTTGTTTCCAGTTTCTGGCTATTATGTATAAAGCTACTATGAACATAGCTGGAGCATCGTTTGGGCATATGCCCAAGAGTAGAATAGCTGGGACTTGAGATGGAACCATTCCCAATTTTCTGAGAAACCATCAAATTGATTTCCAAAGTGGTTGTACCAGTTTGTACTCCCATTAGCAAAGGAAGGGTGTTCCCCTTGTTCCACATCCTTGCCAGCATGTGTTAGTCACTCTGATGGGTGTAAGATGAAATCTCAGAGCCATTTTGATTTGCATGTCCCTGATGACTAAGGATGCTGAACATTTTGTAAAGTACTTGAGATTTCTTTGTTGAGAATTCTTTTTAGCTCTGTACCCCATTTTTAATCGGGTTATTTGGTTTACTGCTATCTAATTTCTTCAGTTCTTTATGCATTTTGGATATTAGCCTCTGTCAAATGTAGGATTGTGGAAGATTTTTTTCTATTCTTTAGGCTGTCATTTTGTTTTATTGATAGTATCCTTTGTCTTACAGAAGTCTTCAGTTTCATGAGGTCCCATTTATTAATTGTTGACCTTAGTGCCTGAGCTGTTGGTATTCTGTTCAAGAAGTCGTCTCCTGCACCACAGCTTTCCAAGCAGTTCCTCACTTTCTCATCTATGAGATTTAGTGTGTCTGGTTTTGTGTATGTTGCAGTCTTGGATCCCTGTGGACTTTGTGCAGGGGGATGAATATGGATCTATTTGCATGCAAACATACAGTTAGACTAGCAGCATCTGTTAAAGTTGCTTTCTTTTTCCATTGTATGATTTTGGCTTCTTTGTTAAAAAAAATCAAGTGTCTATAGATGCTTGGGTTTATTCTTGGCCTTTGCTTCTATCTCATTGATTAACATTTCGGTTTTTATGCCAATACCATGCAGCTTCTTATATAGCATAGGACTACATGCGTAGGGGTGAAATTATACACAACTGTCTAGGTCCTCCCACATCATTCAGCAATTGATAAAATGTCCCCACAAGCTTGTCTGCAGGCAATCTCACAGGGATGTTTTCTTGATTGGCATTCACCTTTGCAGATAACCCTAGCTTGTATTTGTCAAATTGACCAACCAACCAACCAAACAAACAAATGAAAACAACCCAACCAACCAACCAACCAACCAACCAATTAGCCAAACAAAACAGGATAGTGTCATGTTCTTTAAGATGGTGGGAGACAAATAGATCTCTAACAGCTAGCTGGGTACTTGGAGAAGTTCCAAGCTAATAGAGACCCCATATCAAATAAAAGGTGGAAGATGCCTATCCAAGATTGTCATCTGGTCCCTACATACAAGTGCACACACATGTAGTCGTCCATAGACATGCGTATAACCACTCACAAATATACACATACAGAAGCATAAAATTAGTTATACTTGAGAGGGACAGACAGTCCTGAAAACATCCTTCAAACATATTTTTATTAGAGAAAATCCTTGGGGAGCTTTCGAATGCTTAGGGAACACTTACTTCCTCTGTGTAGTTTGTTGTGTATTAATACATAGAGACTTGTACACACTGTTCTGAGACCTACTTAGAAAAGGAGTAGAGAGTTCTCTGAGGGGGAACATTTTGACCTAAGACCAACTAGAACAAGGAAATCTCAGATAAATAGTCTTCTAAGAAGATGGCCTGGTGCTCTCTGAAATTTTGAATTTTACTCATTAGAGAATTTCTGTACATTTGGTATATTAATCACTTTACTTACAATTAGCTGGTAGAAGATATTTGACAAGTATTGGTCAAATGCTCTCCGTGAACTTGCAAAATACAGTTGGCATTTACCTTTATGGTATTGCTGTGCATGCTCTCTTGAATTTCAGGTGATAATGATGGACACAATGGAGTTTTGACAAATGCCAAAGTTATAAAATACAGTGACTTATGAAGACCCCACAAATGTTGATATTGGTGTCGGACATAAACATCCGATTCCATCACAGGCGATATGAGGGTGGATATCTCACTTATCCACTAAATTACCTTCTGTGACGCTCATTTTTCTTTAAGTCAGGCTCACACTTTGAGATGGTAATGATGTGCTGAAGACAGCCTTATATCTTTAGAGGACAAAGGAGATTGTTAAGTTGGTGCCTGTTCTGTCCTCTGGAAGGAAAAGCAGAGGCAAAACTACATCTGGTGCTCTAGTATAAGAGCAAGAACCTCACTGCTTCAGAGAATCTTCTGGGATTTTTTTTTTTTCAAAAACTGTGAAGGGACAAACATTCCAGGGAGTGGTCCCTAAAGCCCCTCAACCCAACATCCAGTATTTCTGCCTGATGAGACCCAGCTTTCATGCTGTAACACAGAGGCTTTTAATGATGCCATGAAATCATGTTAGAACAAATATCAAAGTCAGACTTGGAATGAAATTTAAAACTCCCCCAATTTATTTACATTGGCATTGTATGTATAGAAATATTTAGTTCTTGAGATGTGGGGAATGAGCTGGGGGAAATTACAGAAGAGAAGGGACATGAAGGCTCAATGGCCACATGCACTCCCTCTGTTTCCCTTGGGTCATGTAATCACTGAGTCATCGATAGTGTCTTTAACTTGGTATCATGTTATTCCTTCCATGAGGGCTTTGCCTGTAAAACTGTAGTCTAAGAAAAGACATTAGTAAATATAAGCTGACTGCAGGAAAGCATCGTTTCCAAAAGGTTTTACTTTTAGCATTCCACTTCTCTGGGAATATGAATCTTCACAGATGGACAGCTTGAGAAGAGGAGAGGGAGGGTGTGACCAGGCTCTGTCATTCGTGGGCCTCTGTGACCTTTTCAGACAGCCGTCAACCGTCCTAGCTAGGGGTCTCCTTCCTTCCTTGCTCGACAATGACATATTATCTTTCCAGACTGGCAGGGTGCTTAGCCCATCAACTCTATTTTTTTCTCTTTACCTCCTTTCCCTGAACTGCTATGTCATGTGCACTGCAACAGGGGATTTGCCACTTTGTCTAAAGCTAGACCATGGTTATTGACTCCTTAGCCCACTTTATGCTTTTCTTGCTAAGATTAGCTTTATCTACTAGGATGTTTTTTTCCTCAGTTACTATACTATTAAAATTATTTATCAACTTTATAGGGTCAGAAATATACTGATTATGTAATTATCCATATATAGGCACTTTTAAAAATGAATTCATATATTTAAGCTATATGTTAGAAAGCGACAGTTGAGCCCCAAATGTTAACTAAGGATAAAGAAAATCTCTTGGGCTATAATTTTAAAAATTACTTAAAAATTCTGGATCACATCATTTTTAACAAGATGGTTCTGCATTAAAAGAAGAAAAGAAGATGTAATTGGTTGAAGTGCCTCGGTGTTCCACCATTGTCCACTGTCCGCATTCTAGTCTGATTCTTAGAGATCCAATTTGAAAACCAATTGTCACTTGCCTATCAGACATGAAAATTTAAAAGATTGTTAATTTGATCTGATGTCATTGGTCAGAGATATTGGAGCCAAGTTTGGAGGAAGAAGCAATCCTTTGTCAAAGCTGAAAGGCTGCATGTTTATCTGCCCCATTCCTCATTATTTGTCAGATGTGTGATTAGCCTGGTTTACTTGTGTGACACGTTGTCAGTTTATACTAAATGTACATTTCAGCATGATGGAATTTTGTCACCAATTTGCATACACCATCCAGCAGTGGGTAAACTCAGCATAAACCACTTTGCTTTTAGCATTGGAGCTTATATCATTTTGTGTCATTGAGGATAAAAGTGGGTAATTGTGTTTTTCTCTTTGTTAGATTAGTAACACTTTTCAGCACTTCACCATATTTTGTATTGCTTTGAAATCGTAAACAGTAAGATGTGCCTTTGCTGTTTCTGGGAAGTTTGAATAATGAATTATTTTCTCTATCTTAACTTTATCAGACAAATATCTATTTTATTTGACATTGTCATTTAGGCTATGAAGATTTTTATATTATTTGCTCAGCTGTTGTAAACTAAATATATTATATAATACTACTTAATGAGGTCATGGTTTTAGTCTTATCTAACCTAATTAAAATCTATAAATATAGAGAAAGAAATCCATACAAAGGAAGCCCCTTATGCTTTGATTCTTTAAGTTTAATGCTTGTTGGACCAACAGTCAACCTACTGGTTGTCTTTAAACCAACAAAAGGTTACTTCTTAAATCTTATAACTTTCCATTTTGGGTATGTCTGGCTCCCTGGTAGGCTTTTGTCTATGTTAATTCTGCAATTCCATTGTCCTCCCATGGTATGGCTTCCTCAAGAAATAGTCTTGCTACATTCTACAGGATACATGTTCCCTCCACACCCCACCCAGGGGTGGGGAATGAAGACTTGGTCCAAGTGTGGTCATATTAGGAGGTGATACAATGATTTAGAGGTGAGGCCTTATTGTTTGACACTAATCCTGGGGAGAAGTGAACAAATGGAGAGAACTGACATTAGGCTAAAGTAAGGATACTCCCAGAGTCCAAGTTGATGAACCAATGAATTTACTGGCGTTACTTACAGGAATATGGGTGGGGAGTTACTTACAGGAGCAGAAATGACACAAAGACTACCGTGGCACTATAACCTATCACAGGGTTTTCACAAAGGCTGAGAGCCTGAAGCATATTACATAATCTGCAGGCTGGATGGTGTCCCTTCCAGGCTGCTCAGCTGGTCTCCATCTCCTATAGGCAGCTGGATATGCCCGAGATTGTCCTCACCAAATGTATGTGGGGGAGGGACTTCCTAAAGTTTTTGAGTTGTTTTATTTATGAGTCTTAATGAGCTTCTCTTTAGGATGGAATTTCTATCTCCTCTTAGAGCACCCCTAGTCTTACTGGAGGTCTTTATCTGGGAGGAACCCTGGAGATCTTTGGGTCAATGAAAGGTTATCTTTGCAGGAGATTATGGGACCTTGTTTCCTTCTCTTACCTCAGTTTTGTTTTTTGGCCATGACATGAGAGGAAAGGATTAATCCCATTACACACTCCAGCCATGAAGTGCCGCCTTGTGACAGCCACGACCAACAGGGTCAGGTGATTATACACTGAAATCTCCAAAACTGTGAGACAGAGGATGCTCATCTCTTCAAATACTGATTCTCTGGGGGAGTTTCTTCCATTGACAGAGCATCAAGTAACATAGAAATCTTAGGGTAGATCTCGACTAGGGCAATAAGCCATCTCAGCTTCTAACTCATTCATCCACTCAAACCCAAATGAGTTGCATTCCTTCCTACACATGAGGAAGCCTGGGGGCTCTCTTCTGGCTAGCTACTTATCAGTAATAATGCAGTTTTGAAAGAGGAACACAAACTAGTGGGTAGTTACGTGCCCTGTCCATAAATCTGACTTTGAGTAACACCATGGTAAAAAGTACTTCATGGAAACCTCAAGGCACTTTGCCTCAAATCATGAGGAAACTAATGGAATTTTAAGGGGAAATATTATATGTACATCATAGCAAAAATAAGAACTAGCCACTACTGTGGAATTTAATTTATTACTATTAAGATATTTCATCCTATGATTTAATTGCAAGCATTTAATTTAAAGCCAGTTTTGTCTTTATAAACTAGAACTTGCCTAAAATATGCTTGTGTTTGTTCACGATAAATATAGATAACTATAATGCATCCAGAGGACACACACTAAATCTTCAGAAAATGAGGAAAAATGAGATGCACATAATGCAAAGTTTTTGAGATTGTATAAAGTGGAAGCAAATGAAAATTTATGCTCACTCTACACTTTGCTGTATAATTTTATTTAGTCATGAATTTATTCTGGGAGTAGGCAAGAAATAAAGTATTTACGGGATAAAATGCTTATATTTATGTTTGTGATTGCTTATTACCCTGTATTTTCGAGGCATAAGTTTGCATTTTCCTTCATTTGTTCTATGAGGTTTGGGGGGAAACTTGATCCTTTATATCCTCCTTTCTTTGTTCTTTTTCTGTCCTCCCCATTATACATTCCCATATGTGTTCTTTCTCCTGAGCCTCTTGTGGCCTTCCAGTCTTAATCCTTGCCTGTTAATGCCTCAGGTCTCCTTCCAGGTCTCTGTCTTTTCTTTCTGTTTATGGACTTCTTCTGTGGATGCAGAGAACGAACAGTGAGGCTCAGATGAGATAATGACTGGCTTTGGAGTGTCTCAGCACAACTACATCCAGTGTCCCCACGCTCCACAAGCAGTCGGGGACACATAGGCTAGAACTCCTTGGCATCTTTGTCTGTTCTTTTGTCACAATGTGCTTCTTGTGTCGGTGTGTTCAACTGTGACCCAGAATGGTCATTAGGCGTGAACATGAATCCTTTAAGGACGTTAAGCAGGCTCATCTGGTATTTTCTTCCTGATAAGTTTTTTTTCCTTTTAACTGTCAAATTGCATCTTCTCAGTAGTTTGCTACATCTACCCAAACGTGTTTCTTTTTTATCTTTTAAAAGCCCATTCCCGTGCTTAATGGATAACTAGAGATGTAGCCATACTACACTAAATATTAACGAGGTAAAAATCACTGAAAACAAAAAGTAGGAGATGCATATGAACTCAAACATTGGGAAATTGTCAATGACAGTTATAATTGCCCCCCCCCCTTGCTAAGAGTGTGAGGAAGTACGTAGACATATTAGGCAGTCCAACATTGAGGGGTTGCTTAAGATATTGCTATGACTAAGACTCAGAACATGTGAGTAAGATGTGCACATAAAGCTTTTTAAACTCATTAACATTTGATCTATAATACACAACTAAAGTCTGAAGAATTTAAAAAATTAATAGCAGTGATAATAAAATATATGACAACTCTACAAAAAGTAAGTTGGTGAGTCTAAATGAGAGAGGTAATAATGTTTGAATTATTTCTTGGTTAAATCTGTGAAAAAAAAATCATATAAATCTTTGAAAGTCCCTGCAGGGTCAGTATACAGAAAATCTGAAACAAGTATGTCTCTAAAATAAATAGTTAGAATTGGAAGGTATTTAATATGATTATAAATACTTTATATTGCAATAAAGCATTGCCGCATTTAACTACATAAGAGCCAAGTCTCCCATTTCCCACTTTTTCATCAGACTTTTAAACATCCTTGAGAAACACGAGTTATTTATTTCACATAAAAGCATTGCTATTTTTTTGCTCTTTTTGATCATTCATGATTTTTTAAAAATTTCTTTTGGTGAATGCCAAATTTATGTATTGAAATATTAAATAGAGAGTTGAAACATGAACCACGTAGAAGGTTCCAGAGCATGGGAGAGTAGGTGGGTGGATTTTTTGTTTTTGTTTTTTATGTTTGTTTGTTTTTTAAATGACTGAATTGTTTGCCATCATGTCCAGCTATACAACTCAAACAGAAGAGCGCATCCCTCGAGGACACTGAGTTCTAGGTCCTTGTAGCAGAGATAGCAGACTTGATTCATAACAGTCTTGGAAGACTTTGTTCATGTTATGAAACAACCTTGGACCATCCTAAATTCAAGTGATCAGGGCACTACTCTGGTTATCTGAGAATCAAAACTTCCTTAACTTTGATGTTTCTTTGACCTGCTAAAGCGTCAAGCGAGGTTTACTCACTCTGATTTTACAGCAATAGCTCCTGGTTAAATTGAACTCCTGGAAACTCTCCCTGGAGCTTAAGCACAACATACTTAAGAGCTTCTCCACGTGTGGTGGGTGACAGTCGGTTCGAAGTCACAGACACAGGCATGTGATGTAACAGTTATATAAAACATATGTATCTATGGACCTTGAAGTTGACATAAAATTTATCACTAAGCACCAGATATCATTGGCACAAATGTTGCTCTGGGAGTTCGAAGCACCAAGAGGGCTGGGTTTGGCTTCCAGCTCTCCACGCACTGCTTCTGTGACCTTGTTCCATGTCACTGAACTCTGTGAGCCTTGGCTTCTCTGCCCAGAAGAATATAGAAGTTAACTCTTACAGTTGTGAATTTTATTTATTTTTATGTATCATTCCACATAGATCTGAAATGCCACACTTCCACTTCAATATCAATGGTCTTTGTTGGGCGGGGGCGGGTGGGGGGGACTGGAGGCTATACAGATTTCTAAAAGAGGAAATCTCTACCCATCACCTTTGAAAAGTGAGCCATCACCCATAACAACCAGAAATGGAAAGGAGCTCCCAAGCAGTCATTTCAGAGTTCCAGGTCAGTAGCCTCAAAGAATGAAACATTCTCCTGGGTGTGTGGGCCTGGCTAGAGATGCCAATTTAAATTAAGCAGTGGGGAGACTAAGATGATTTTGACGACAATTTTCAACTAATAAAAATATCAGGTACACATACTTATTGCCCGTTGATCGGAAAAAAGCAGACGAGATGGTGGAAGGCTCTTGAGGATGAAGGAACTCTTCTCAGTAGACTTGTGTTTTGTTCATCATTGACATGTTCGAATACCCGAGAGAGCGGAGGGCTTACGGATGCGCGCTGTTCAAACTTACCACAACGCTGAAGCTGCTGTTTAGGACTGATGGCCAACTCTCAGTAATTTAGAAGCTTTGATATACCCACGGCCTCTCCTCTCTTTCCTCTAATCAATTTCGTTTCCTGTGCTGCTGGCCTTCCTCTTGGGTTTCTAACCACGCTTATCTGCCCTCTGCATCTAAAGCCTCCAGGAAGATCGCTCTGATGTGGCCTAATAGCTTTTATCGGCTCACCCGGAGGTTCTTGTGCTTTGATACTTGTAACCAGGACTTAACCACACGGTGCCCAGCCCCGATCAGGTCAGCTGCTCGCCTTTGTGAAGGATGTTATTTATGCCAAGGCAACCACAAAAATCTGCCCCACCCCCACCCCTTCCCACAAAGTGGAAAGGAACCTGAGGACAGTCAGCAATGCTAGTGACTCTGGAGCCACAGTGTCTCCAGTTCCTGTGGCTTTGTTTGAACTAATTAGAGAGAATCACGGTATAGTGTGCTCCGGATCACAACCTTTCTCTTTTTGTACTCTTATTTCAGGTGCTGCGATTACCCCCCCCCCCCCCAGAGAGCTATCAAAGCACTTTTCTTAATAACTCATTACAACTTATTTGACAAGCACACTGATGCTTCTCCCTTTTATATACAGACACATCTGGAGAAATTCATCAAGTGAACATTTTCCTTTTAAACAACAACAACAACAACAATAATAATAAATGATGAGACCATTCTCCTGGCATTACCAATTGGGCTCTACAGAAACGTGCTAAAAAAAATAAAATCTCTGAATTTTTTTCCCTCCATTTCCAGCAAACCTGTGAGAAATGTACTCTTGATAAAACCTTTTCAGCTAGCTTACTTAATATTCTACGGTTTAATTTTCACAAACATTAGTAGAGCTCAGGAAGCCGTATATGCTTCAGGATTAAAATGCCTTGATTTCAAGTTAGGTCATGCACACATCCAAATCCCGCTTCTACTTTCCAGCATGGGTATCCTTGGACAGGTGCTTAAACCCCAAAGACTTCATTCCTTCATAAATAAAACAGCGCTTATATTTCCAGCTCACAGGATTTTCCAAGGATAAAGTGAGGCAGATATGTAAAATGCTTAACAGAACATTGTGTGTGTGTGTGTGGGGGGGGGGGGGGGCGGGGCGGTGGTGGTGGGCGGAGCAGCCCAATGGCTGGACCAGCTGTTGCTTTGTTTGGTAGTGGCACAGTGAGAAAGCAGGGCTAACCTAGAAGGCTACGTTGGCTAAGCCTGCCCTCTGCTAAGATACTGAAAGCCCCATTGAGGCCCACTCAACCCAAGAAAGGCATGGAGGCTGGCTTCAAGGGCTAGGGGGAGGAGGCTCAGTTCTATGCTGGAGGACCATACTCTCAAGTTTCACATGCATTTCTCTGTTATTTTTTTCAGAATTATATAGTGTGATCTTACTTTTATTATTATTTTTTTTTCTTGCTCAAGTTAGTCATCACACTGTGCTGAGCAAGGCCAATTCAGCTTTTATTAATAGAACCTTGACATACCTTAGTCAACCGTGTGCTTGAAAGAAATGGAGGGTCTGTTTTACCCTTTCTCTGTGTATCCATCTTTCTTTACAGAAAGTGCGTACTCTCCAGGTGGGGCTACTATGCAGGCGGAAAGATCCCAAGTTCAAAATAATTCAGTGAACTGGCTAAGAATGGGCAAGCCTCAGTCTTCCTTCTTACCCCTCTGCTTTGTCATGCGTCCCAGAGACATAGAATTCATCTTTAATTGTTCCACTGCCTTGTATTTCATTGTCTTGGTGACTTTTTTTTTCTTTTGATTTAAATTTAGCACATATCAATTACGGCTAGCAAGGTCTGTTCTAGTGCTCACAGGGAAATTCCACAGGACCCTCTTCACACTGGGGATAGAGAACATCTGCTGCTTTCATGTTCTGATGCCAGGATTTAGAGGTCAAGGCTGAAGGCTTTGGGGATCAGGGCAAGTGTCAGGCTGCAAGCAGCATAATGAATGGCAGTTGCTGACTGCCTGGTTTAGCCTGTTCTCAGCAGGGGATATTGCTATTCAGTATAATGAGCTGGAACTTAGTGTGTTAAACACATCTAGCTTGGCAAGGGAGGTTGGCCATGACTTTCCCCTCCTGGTTCTGTACTGCATTTTCATCTTGGAAGAAATTATATTGAGGTCTTCATTAGTGGCACCCTGCAGGGTGAAGCCTCTATGAGGGCTGATAAACAGGATGGCTTTACAAAAAAAAAAAATATATATGGCCAGCTTTAGTGAAGGGAGTTGAGGGTTTAAGTTGCCTGAACTAGAAAGGGTCTGAAGAGGCGATTATGTTAAGCAAGTAATGTGTATCTGTAACATGGAATCAAATTATGAGGGTCAGTAGCTTCCTGGCTTTCCCGCTGCATTAAATGAAGACATAAGATTGCATTTGTGCTGGGTACTTCTTGAGGCCACACAGTGTCAGCACTGTCCAGTCGTCCATACTTCACAGCATGTCACCTCTAATTTCATGGGATTATCTGCACGGCTGCTTTATTAGATGCTCGTGATCTTGAGAGTCCTTTGAACTCACAGCAGGGCCCTGCACAGTCATTATTGTGAACACTTCTCTTACATACAAAATTCTTATTGCCGTCATTTTATGAAGATGGCTACAGCCCACCCTCTTGCTTCCAAAACTCTGAACTTACTTGTTTGCACCACAATCCACCGCAGGGGAAAACCCTGAGTGTGAACAATGCTTTGGAGGACTCCCTTTATTTATTTATTTATTTGGGTATTTATTTCATGTACATTTCCAATGCTATCCCAAAAGTCCCCCACACGTTCCCCTACCCACCAACTCCCACTTCTTGGCCCTGGCGTTCCCCTGTACTGAGGCAGATAAAGTTTGCACCACCAATGGGCCTCTCTTTCCACTGATGGCCAACTACACCAACTTCTGATACATATGCAGCAAGAGACACGAGCTCTGGGGGGTACTGGGTAGTTCATATTGTTGTTCCACCTATAGGATTGCAGATCCCTTTAGCTCCTTGGGTACTTTCTCTAGCTCCTCCATTGGGGGGACCTGTGATCCATCCAATAGCTGACTGTGAACATCCACTTCTGTGTTTGCTAGGCCCCGGCATAGTCTCACACGAGACAGCTCTATCTGGGTCCTTTCAGCAAAATCTTGCTAGTGTATGCAATGGTGTCAGCGTTTGGAAGATGATTATGGGATGGATCCCCAGATATGGCAGTCTCTAGATGGTCCATCCTTTCATCACAGCTCCAAACTTTGTCTCTGTAACTCCTTCCATGGGTGCTTTGTTCCCAATTATAAGAAGGGGCAAAGTGTCCACACTTTGGTCTTCGTTCTTCTTGAGTTTCATGCGTTTAGCAAATTGTATCCTATATCTTTGGTATCCTAAGTTTCTGGGCTAATATCCACTTATCAGTGAGTACATATCATGTGAGTTCCTTTGTGATTGTGTTACCTCACTCAGGATGATGCCCTCCAGGTCCATCCATTTGCCTAGGAATTTCATAAATTCATTCTTTTTAATAGCTGATTAGTACTCTATTGTGTAAATGTACCACATTTTCCATATCCATTCCTCTGTTGAGGGGCATCTGGGTTCTTTCCAGTTTCTGGCTATTATAAGTAAGGCTGCTATGAACATAGTGGAGCATGTGCCCTTCTTACCAGTTGGAACATCTTCTGGATATATGCCCAGGAGAGGTATTGTGGGATCCTCCTGTAGTACTATGTCCAATTTTCTGAGGAACCACCAGACTGATTTCCAGAGTGGTTGTACAAGCTTGCGATCCCACCAACAATGGAGGAGTGTTTCTCTTTCTCCACATCCACGCCAGCTTCTGCTGTCACCTGAATTTTTGATCTTAGCCATTCTGACTGGTGTGAATCTCAGGGTTGTTTTGATTTGCATTTCCCTGATGATTAAGGATGTTGAACATTTCTTCAGATGCTTCTCTGCCATTCGGTATTGAAGGACTCCCTTTTAAAAAGCTGTCGGTGCGGTGGGTGGATTCATAGTGGAAAGGCGTGCGGTCCTCAGGTCAACAGCATCAGGATCACATAGGTGCCCAGAAGTGATGCTGATCCCATTAAATCAGAAACCCAGGGAGGGGCTAGGTGGCCCGTGCTTTATTTAACAAGCCTTCCAGGTGATTGTGAGGATGGTGTGGCAGTAACAGTTGTGGTGTAAAGAACGGGATAGACCAGCCAGGCGTGGTGGCGCACGCCTTTAATCCCAGCACTCAGGAGGCAGAGGCAGGCAGATTTCTGAGTTCAAGGCCAGCCTGGTCTACAAAGTGAGTTCCAGGACAGCCAGGGCTAAACCCTGTCTCGAAAAACCCAAGTGATACAGAATGCCTCCTCCCCCCTCCCCCCGGAATCTCATTAAGTTGCAAGGGTACTCTGTTCTGATAAAATGTTCCTCCATGTGCCAACAAAGCCCTCAGTTATGGCTGGTGTGGCGACATCCATCCCTGCAGCTAGTCTTCTGTATGCTTTGGTAGCAGAGAATGCGGGATGACCCACATGTGATGTCTTTGTGTCTTTCAGAACCATCCCCCTTGCAATCTGCATCTCCATGGCTATCATCACAGTGGGCTACGTACTGACAAACGTGGCCTATTTTACCACCATCAGTGCGGAGGAGCTGCTGCAGTCCAGCGCCGTGGCGGTGGTAAGTCTGCAGTCCAGCGCTATGGCGCTGCTCTGGTGGTGGTCTACATTACAGTCGTGACTCTTTGAATTCGGGTTAATGAGCTGGTACAGTTTGATCGTGGTTTCTTCCAGGAGAAAGGGTTTTGAAGTTGGTAATCTTTTCTTGGCCTGAATGATAATATTTTAAAGATTTAGAGCACACCTTACTTTAGTATGTGTCATAACATACAGCTAACCTCTGCCAAAACCTCTGTTTTCCTTGGTATTTTCTTTTAAATCCCCTAAAAAGCATTTTTATATAAAGCTGCCTAAAACTCCATCAAGGCTGTCTTACAGAGAGGGAATATCTTCCCAACATGTTTCTAAGGACAGGTGGAGTTGCTGAATGCAAATCGGTGCAAGTTTTAGTGTGCAAAGTATTACCCACTCTTCTCATTTCTGGTTAGAAACTTTTCAAATGTCCACTTGAATCCTCTCCCCAAAGTATCATTCTAGGAATTTCAGGAGGACCATGACTATTGATCTATTTGTAGCATGACCTCGGAACAGCAACGTTGGGGTGTTTATAAATTTGGGAACAGCTAGGCAATTAAATGTTAAAGAGGTGTTCCTATAATACTTGAAGATGCCAGTGTGCATTGTAACTCCTAAGAGCTACGTGCATATAATTCCAAAGCATTTCCACAAATTTATTTGACACCAGGACTATATTTGTTTCCAAAGACCATGTCATGAGACTGCTTTTTCTGAAACACATACTTGTGTTTGTTCAGATTTTTTTTTCTGATATATCTTTTTTTTATTGGTTATTTTATTTATTTACATTTCAAAAGTTGTCTCCCTTCCTGGTCTCTCTCCACAACGCCCCCATCCCATTCCCCCTCCCCTTTGTCTCTATGAGTGTGCTCTTCCACCCACACACTCACTCCCCGCTCACCCATCAGAGCAACAACTGGAGTAAAATGTTAATATGGGTTTGTTCAGAATTTTAACTCGAAAGAATTCACTCATTAACTCAAAGCCAGGAAGGGTGAAAACTTAACAACATGCAGTGACACTCCCATCCACCAAGGGGCAGTTCCTTTTCACATGGTATCACTTCCTATCAGCAACACCCACAGGGAACGGTTAACTCCTGTCCTGTGAACCAGTGTCTGAGGGCTTTGTCCACTGCAGTGCTGTCAGGCAGTGAAATGGACAAAGCTTCCGGTGTCTGGTCGGTTGCCTCACGTTTCTAGGCAAAGGGCAGCACTAATTTGTGGAAAGCATAATGGGGTCTGCTAATTGCATAACACCAGCTGCATCAAGGACAATGAAAAAAAAATCTTATATTAACAACAACAACAACAACAAACAGCATCCTTTATACAAATGTGCAAGACTACCCCCATGACAGCCTAGGAGGAAAGCTTAGAACTTTGTCTACCATTTATTTCATTTATTTATAGTTTCTGTCGCTTGTCAGGATTGGAATTTTGTTCTAGCCTTTTACAGGAAACCCTGGAAGGAAATGATGGCCTCCTAGGGTGGGGGAGGGCTGACTCCATAAACAGGTTCAGCTGGTAGGGCTTACCCGGTAAAGAACCTCCAGAGTGGCTCACTCCTGTGATGAAATGGTCAACTTGTCTATTGTTTTGATTTATCCTCCCGAACTGAGGTTGGTATGTGAAACAAGTACCCGAAACACTCGCCAGTGTGTATCTATACCTCTTCATACAAAGGTGGCTTTCTGGGATTGTGCAGAACAATTTCTGTCTCTAAATGTAGAATTTCCGAACTGAGCCCCTTCCTCTTATCGGAGGCGATAGTTGATAAAGAGTCAGTAAACGGATCGTTGCTTTGGAGGGACAGAGAAGGCGACTGCTTAGACCTTTGCCCACAGGTCTGAGACAAGGAATGCCGTGGTACCCGCTGCTGGTGATTGTCTTGTGGAGTCAGTTTGACCCTAACGAAAAAGAAGGATTATAAAACATTCACGTAGCACCAGGCTAATAGAAAGTCAAAGAGCAAGTTTGGCCTAAATTGTTTCATTTTATTCCACTTTCGGGGAAAGCATTAATTTGTTCCGTTCTTTCCTTCCTCAGACCTTCTCTGAGCGGCTGCTGGGAAAATTCTCATTAGCAGTCCCGATCTTTGTTGCCCTCTCCTGCTTCGGCTCCATGAACGGTGGTGTGTTCGCTGTCTCCAGGTGAGGGAGTTCATGTATTTTCAGAAACACATTTTTGTTTTAGAGATTGGATGTGATAAGGATAACTTTTAAAGAGAAAAGCAATAGTTCCTCCGAACCTGTTGTTTTTAAAGGGATATGCGAGTTCCTCGTAGATTCCAGTGAAGCAGGTTTCATTCTGTCCAGTAGAGGGCGCTGCGTGTCTACACATAGCCCACTCTGAGCCAGGCATGCTGCATTTTTAAAAAGAGTGAGTCTACAGGGTCTTATAACGGCCTTTATTTCTAGCGATAAAGTCTTTTGTTTTCCTGAAGGTGCCACGAAAAAGAGTAAAATTGAAAGCAGAAATCACCACTCCACCATCGGTAACCATTTTTTTTCCTTAGTTAGATGGCACAAAAAAATCTTTTTTTTTTTTTTTTTTTTTTTGGTCTATGTTACAGTTTAAATTAGAGAAATGTTAACACAACATGCATGTACATGTGTGTACCTGTGCACTGAATGAGTGCTAGCTTGGACTGACACTAGCAATCTAGCACTGAATTTGCCAGCAGCTACTCAAGTATAGGGAGAACTCCACTCAGTGCAATATTGCTATTGTTTTTCCTCGGAGTGATATAAGATATTTCCCAGACACTGTATGTCCTGAAAAGAGACTTATGATGAAATCTGCCCTTTGTTTCCAAAGCACAACTCAAATGACCAGATAAGAAATGTCAAGATGCCTAGCATGAGGAAGATTCGTCCATATTGCTTCGGGGATTTAAGAATGTTACCCATTTGAATGATTGATTCTATAGTCAACTTCACCGTTTTTCTCCCCGCAGGTTATTCTACGTCGCATCTCGAGAAGGGCACCTTCCGGAAATCCTCTCTATGATTCATGTCCACAAGCACACTCCTCTGCCAGCTGTTATTGTTTTGGTAATGCATATTAACAAGTAATGTAGATACAACCTCACAAAACGGTTAGGAAGGAGGGAATAAACCTGACATCCCGATTCACCACTCAGTTGGTGCTCCATGTATCATTTTCTGGGAGGCCAGAGATGTTGCAATGGCTTGCTTCCATGGCGTGCTTTTGATGTGTATTGGATGCCCTGGGATATGACCCACCTTAGTTCCGTTTCACCTTTGCAGAAATTTGTAAGGTGTGAAGGGAAATGAAGGCTGTGGTTTCTCTCCTTGGCCGAGAACCTCAAAGGAAAGAAAAAGAAAAACCCACAAGGTTACAATCTAAACTCCAGACTCAGAGTTCAGCTGAAAGCAGACTGTGCAAAAATTATCCATTGTCTCCTCCTGGCTCCTGCCATACAACGTAATTCAAAGCATAGATGATAAAACACCAAGCAGAGAAATGGTTCTCCAAGAGTAACTGAGACCTGTGAGAGCAAACCTTAGAAGAAAGAAAACCCCTAAATGCAAACTGTGGAATTCTCTAGGATGGGGACAATATTTGTGAAATGTGGGATACAAAAGGTGTAAGAGCCCTCAAATACCCATCAGCAATGCTATAGTCATCCCCCCCCCCTCTGATTTTAGTAACATTTTTTTTTCTTAACCAGAATCTGCTGTCAAGGGGACCCTGGATTTTTTTTTTCCTTCTCCATGCATTTAATTTCTTTCAGAATGTTTCCTTGAAATTTCTTTTGTGCACTCTGTGCACAGTCTGGAAGCTAACGTCACTTGTGGGAACAGGATGTATTATTCCATGAAGACGGCTTGCGTGTGACGCCTCTGCTATCGTTCATGCTGTCCTTGGCTTTTATCAGCTGCAGAGTCCTGCTCTGATGTTCTTCTTCTCTATGTTTATTCTTTCCTGGTCTTGAGGGTCACATGCAGTCAGCACAAGGGGAGAACTGACCTGGAGTAGGAAGAGGTCAATGCTGTGCGTTCAGGAGCTAAGAGATTCACCGTTACATGGTCGTTGCCTGTGTGTGGGTCCCAAGAGCACTTCATAAATCACTTCAGAGCTTTCTTAGAGTTCCCCAGTTATCTACATTTAATATTTATGATTGGAAATTTTCTAATTGATTCTGCATGATTTTGAGTGATTGGATTTTTTTTTCTTTTTTATTCTTTGAAAACATAGTGTCTCAAGTAAGGTGTACCTATACACGCTGCTAGTCTTGCAAGCACGAGAACTTGAGTTTAGTCCCTCAGAACCAATAGTGGCATAGTAACTTGCATTCATAATCCCAGTGCTTGGTAGGCAGAGACAGGAGGCTCCCCAGAGTTCACTGGCCAGTCAGCCTAGCCTGCATGGCCAATCTAGGCCAATGAGAGACCCTGTCTCCCAAGGTAGAAATTGTCTTCTGGCTTCCACATGCATTTACAAATATCCCTGCATTTATACACATGTGCACCTGTGTCGAGATGGACAGACACCGTTCCACACAAAAGCAAAACAACATAAAATACGTTGTCTCCTTTCCAAGGAAAAGGGAACCGACAAAGGAACGAAACAGCAAATTCTTACAAAATTCTGGCTGAAATGGGGCTCCTGACAGCATCCTCCAAAGGAGGCTTTGTTGCAGCATAAGAACAGAATATGGAAAAGAAGTTTGTGGGATCCAGGCTTTGGTCAGGATGGTAGCATTATGAGTAACTAATGGATGGGACTTACAGTGTGAAGTGAGGCTATTGACTGTTGTTACCTGTTCCCTCTTAGTCCCTTTGCTTACGTTGTCTCTCCTCCTTCTCCACCCCAGCATCCTCTGACGATGGTGATGCTCTTCTCCGGAGACCTCTATAGTCTTCTAAATTTCCTCAGTTTTGCCAGGTGGCTTTTTATGGGGCTGGCAGTCGCAGGACTGATTTATCTTCGATACAAACGCCCAGATATGCATCGTCCTTTCAAGGTAACCTCGGCCATCTTGATGGGTTTACATAAATCTCTCTCCTAACACCTAGGCCTCCTTTTGTCATAACTTGATGATGGGCATGGGCAGGTTGGGTAGGGTAGGGGCCTGCGGAATATGATATTTAACTCTTGCTGGGGGAACCTCCTCTGTTGCACTTCACTTGGGGAAATGACATGCGTGTTTAGGTATGATAGAGTGAACTTGTCACAGATTTTATCTGTGGAGAGCAGACAGTGTTAAAAGATACTTTTCACATTGGGTTTTCATGCATGGCTTGGGTAAGTCCAGAGCATGGCATACCCCTGTCTTCGTACTAACTGATTGCGAACAGCTGGGCTGTGAAAGAAAGAGAATTTCATTAGTTAAAACTCGGCCAAGAGTGCTGCTTTACAGACTAGGTATTTGAGTCCTTGTTGTAACTTGTTAACATTGTGGTGTTTTTTTCTGCTATATACTCTAAAGCAGCAACTCTTCACAAGTGGGTTGCGGCCCCTTGGGGTTCAAATGACCCTTTCACAGGGTTGCTTAAGACCACTGACAACACTGATATTTACATTATGATTGATGATGGTATAAAAATTACAGTTACAAAGTAGCAATGAAAATAATTTATGGTTGGGGGGTGTCACCACATATGAAACTGTATTAAAAGGTTGTAGCATTAGGAAGGTTGAGATACCAAAGGGAAAGCTCACCACAGAGTAGATAACCAGTTCCTCTACCTGGCGCTTTCCTTTGGCAGGGCTGGAGAGCAGCCTTGTCATCCATCGGTCTCAGACGTCCGTGGGTCGGTGTGATCTCACTATTTATTTGCTTTTAAGACTTAGCACAGATAATGCTGCCAGTCATGTTATCAGGATTTGACTCTAATTGTATCGGTTGCCACATGCTCGCAGCATCTTTATTAGCTGTTGACTAGGAGTTGGCCCGTTTCATTCCCATTCGGGTCTTATTGTGACTCTCAACAGGAAATCAATATTCACTGAAAGGTTTTAACATGTAGCAAAGCCACTGGCGCTCTTGACTCCGTGGGTTCTAATTGTGATTATCAAAGAACCAATCTCCTAAGATGAAAAATGTAAATCATGTTGATACTTTCCTAGAAAAGAAATTTGAATAGACCATCCGCTAGGAAACAAAATTTCTTAGCTCAAGACTTGGTTCACATGTTCTAAAACAAGTTAAGAAATTATACTGACCTGCTCTGCGATGACCCGGTCATGTGACTGACGCCCTCTACCCCGGTGGACTGCGCAGGCGTGAAGCTGTTTTCTTTTGGTTGTGTTTCAGGTGCCTCTCTTCATCCCGGCACTATTTTCCTTCACCTGCCTCTTCATGGTTGTCCTCTCTCTTTACTCGGACCCATTCAGCACCGGGGTCGGTTTTCTTATCACCTTGACTGGGGTCCCTGCATATTATCTCTTCATTGTATGGGACAAGAAACCCAAGTGGTTCAGACGATTATCAGGTAAGTCTTTTAAGCATCTTGGCCCCGGCTAGATACTGTGTTGTAGAAAACCCATAAAGCTGTACATGGCTAATATGCATCTCTTAGAGAATAAAGCTACTAGTGGCACAACGGTCAGTTAAACTAAATGACTGCATTGTAACTGCAGCATGAAGAGAGAGACAGGAAAGGCATGCAGAGTGCAGCCCTTCTGGGTATTTCATTCTGGTGGTCGTCGTCACTGGAGTTTTAGAGAAAGAATAGCTTCTTTAGGTAGAAGTTTTTCAGTGCTGCCCACTGCTTTTCTGAATCCCTTAGTGACATCATGATTGTGTTCTTTGGTTGAACAAAGTCTAGTGGCTATGCTAGCATTAAGTTGACCAATGATGTAAGGTTTGTTGGGGAGTGAGGTGGAAGGTAGCAAATGTCTTAAACATCATGGCTCTAATACTACCTCGTTAGGAAGAGGTTTTCAGTAACAACAACGACGACAACAACAACAACAACCACCACCACCACCAAGCCAAGAGTAGCAGCTTTCTTGTGTGGTTTCTCTATGTTTGCACATGTGTGAGCATATTCTCCCAACAACCATTTACGTAGTAGAAGCCATTGTCCATATTGCACATTTGCTGAACATCAAAATTCTGCATATGTAGCAGAGGATGGTCTCATTGGACATCAATGGGAGAAGAGGCCCTTGGTCCTATGAAGGCTCGATGCCCCAGCATAAGCAGGAGTGGGTACGTGGGTGGGGGAACACCCTCATAGAAACACGGGGGTGGGGGTGGGATAGGGGGTTTTGGGATGGGCGACCGGGAAAAGGAATAACATTTGAAATGTAAATAAAGGAAATATCCAATAAAAATTTACTGCAATAGATCCTCGTCCTATGACAAAATATCAGACTAAAACATTTAAAGAGGTCTTGAGCATGCGTGACAGAAAGCCGGAGGCCTAGAGGAGCCAGCAGCCTTTGAGATGGGTGGGGCAGAGGAGAACAAAGCGAAAGTTCTTCTTGTTGTCCCCACTAGAAGGCTTTCTTTCTTTCCCTGTGCAGTCAGCCAGTTCTAGCTGGTCTTTCCTCTCACTCACAAACTCAGGCTCCAGGCTGCTCTGTCAATTCAGATCAGACATTTTCAAACATGATCTTTTTCTTCATTGCCCTTCTGTGCTTGGGTAATTTTAGAGGTTTTGCTGTGTTTTCTCCTCTGATGATGGTCTGAGTATCTTCAAGGCTGCTGCATTAGCCATTTGTGGAAGGAACTGCTATGGAGGAAACCCAGGGTGGTGGTTGGTTCTCGGGACACTGTTAACTCTTACCAGCAACAGGGCAGAGTGCTCTGCTTTAAACTGTGATCATCGCCGCTCTTTATCTTTATAGACGCCTTGAAAGGAAGTGGGGGAAAACAGCAGTCCTTGTAATTCTGTTTGATTTTCCTCTCAGGCAGTGTTCTTGTAGTAAGATAAAGAAAATTCATAATATTTATTGCTGCAGAAGCAAGTATTTTCTTAGCCTTTGGCCAAAACAAAACACACAGATGAAACCAGAGAGTCCTATAGTAGTGCCCAACCCTTCCCCAAAGACACACTTTGTGTTAGAGAGAAAACTCCACGTGAGCTTGGAGGCAGGCGAGCCTTGCCCAGAGCAGTTGGTTCAATAGTTTAATATCATGTTGTTTTGCCCGGTGAAATTCTCTAGTTTTTATGTTTTATCTCTTCTTTAACCTTAGTATGTGTGAATAGATTAATCCTGGGAACATCTATTTCCAGAAGTTGTAACTAGACATCATTCTAGTGCACAGATACTGGACAGGCTAGTTGGCACAGTCAGGGAGTGTTCTGAGCCTAAGGAAGTGAGATTTTAAAAGATCTGATGAATGTCTCTGGCCACAGGATGCCAGTATTGAACCACTTTTTTATGTGATAGCATCTCCAAAGCTAGAAGAAAGCACTCTCTTAAGGGGGTAGTCAGATATGCAGAAAGCTTTCTCCTCTGTAACAATGGGGCAGACCTTTAGTTACTTATATTTATATTATGATATAAATGTATTTATACACATATTTATCTATATTACATATATTTGTATTACATATTATAATTTATATAATTGTAATATATATCTTGTAATACAAATTATAGTACAAATTATATGTAATATTATATCTATATATTATATATTTATATTATTCACTTATTTACAAACAGACAAGCTTCTTAGAGGAGGAAAAGTGTGCAGGTTCACCCTGATATGTTTGGATACACAGAATACTAGACCCAGGAAACCCACGCCAGGGCTAGCAGCAGCCATTGAACTTGGTAGCCTCTCCTTATCTACCCAACCCTATTGCAGCTAAGAGCCATTAGGATGACTGGCAGTCAGTCCCTCTTGCTCAGGGAGAGATATAGAGGCAGCCTTATTTTTGGTTGTAAAGGGGGGGGGGGATTTACTCTGGCCACCATGAACAGAATGCCTGTAATCCATCTTTGTGGACAGCAAGCTTGCAATTCGAGAGCCTAAGAGCCTATGCTGCCTAAAGCCTTTCAAGGTGGCTTCATTGGGAACAGTCCACCAAAAGCTGGTGAATGCATTTACAAACTGTCCTGAAGGTTAGAGATGACCATTTTAATTCATTAAGTTCACCTATAGATTTCTTAGGGGCTCAGAAGATGTCCCATTAAAAATATGAATATAGATATATATAAATAAATACAAAACCATTCACCTCCTCCCCCCTTTAAGAGAACATACTGTTATTTTTAATATAATTTCTGGGGCAGGATAGCTTTGCACTGCTTCCCAGGCTAGCTCAATCCTGGCTGTTGATCCTCTGCGGATCCCAGGCGTATGTGTGGATGAGATTGTGCAAAGTCAGTTGTAGCCCTGGTTTCCTTTAAGAGTAACAAGGATGAAACATGGAAACCGAAATCACTGACTGGCTGTAAGGTTCTGTAGGTTGTAGTTATGGAAAACTCCAACTGTAGGTCATCAGCTTATCTTTATTTGAAAAGGCAGTAATAGAGATTTGTTATTGTATGGCCACTAACCTTACTGTGAGTATGGATACATAGCACTCCAAAAGTCACGTGTTCTGTAGTGTTTCTAGATGCTTCCTTGGTTCCATTGAGCACCTGTGCCAGCCCCACTGTTGTAGGTCAGCTTAGGAGGAAAAGTGGGGAAACCAATATGTACCTCAGGCCAAATGCCTATCTGAGCACTCCATCATGATAAACGTTACGGCACCACTAGGACCCCAAAGGGAGAGCTGGGGAGAATATGTCAACAGGGCTGGCTAGGCTGAACCACCCACTCTGGGTCTTGGTCTTGCTCTTGCTCTGCTGAGAGAAGAATGGAAACTGTGCTTTCAGAAGGACACAGGGCCATCCCAGTTGCTACTGTTGTCTGGAATGGATGCAAAGTTCCCACATCAGGGAGCAAGAGATCTAACAAGGCAGCATATAGAGACCTACATTAAGGCAAAGCAGTAGGAAAGAGCTTTGATGTCAGGAGTGGAGGACCAAGTGAGAAGACAGGATGGAGAGATTAGTTTAGGAGGTTATGCAGGAGTTTGAGCAGGGCTAACAGGGGCTTGAGGCCTTGTTTCTTTAACCCCATTGCTTGTTCTCCCTCTCTCTCTGTGTCTCTGTCTGTCTGTCTGACAATTTTACCATATTCTTCTCTGCAAATATGGGGTTTGATTGTTGCTTTCATGGCAGATTGGACTGTATAAAATACAACTTATTTAAGAAATATGTAAGGTATAACATTTGACATTACTGTACATGAGACCTCTCTAAATAAACGTAGGGTTAAAAACAAGCAAAAAACAAAACATCCCGCCTCCAAAGAAAAAAACCCATGGGATGTCCCCAGGCAAACTCCCTCAGTGATTATTACTGTATTTGTTTGTTACTTTTCTTTGTTCTGCAACAACATACCAGGCAAGAGGCAGTCTAAGGGAGGAAGGATTTTTGGTTCATAGTTTGGGTGATGACAGCCCATCCTGGCATAGAAGGCACAACTGCTGGGGTTTCCCGGGTGTCTGGTCCACTGTCTTCAGCAAGGGAGCAGAAACCAAGGAGAGGTTTTATAGGAAGTAAGGCTGGGCCATAAAGTCTCCAAACCTGCCCTCTTAACCTGCATTCCCCAGTGAGGCTGTACCCGTACACCTTACACAGTCTTCCTAAACAGCACCAACAAACAGATGGGGGCCAAGTGTTCAAAGGAGGGACATTTAGCAACACCACAAGAAGCAGAGAACAAAGGATAAAAATAGCTTTTAAAAACGTAGTTAAACATCGCGTGCAAGGGCTTGTTAGAATAAGAAGTCATCAGAGAAGAGAAAAGTGTCTGGAGGGGAAATGATTTGGGTCTGGAACCTTGGAGAGGATGCCACATAGGCTCCTTTAAGATCAGGAGACTTTGGAAGATGTTCTATGGGGACTGATGACAACAAGAAAACAAGAATGTCCGTAAAACCATCACCCCCAAGCCCAGCCCCCTAGCTCTGTGGTCAGAACATATTCTTAAAAGTAATACAAGCCAGGGGTTATTATATTTTGGTGTCCATTCGAGTTACCTCTTGCTGGGTTAAACCTTTAAGAGACTGAGACCTTGACTTGAAGCAAAATCTGAATTGTGGAGAGTGTTTAATGTAATTGGTCCAAGGACCAGACCTTAGTGACCCAAATTAGTCCAAGTTTCTCATTCTACTCATGAGACAGACTAGGTCTTGATAATTAAGATAATTTGCTGAACAGTACTACAGATTAGACACTGGAAATACTATTCTCCTCCTGACTGTTCTGAGAACTTGGTTGTTATCCCCTATGTAAAAAAAAAAAAAAAAAAAAAAAAAAAAAGAACAAACCCATTTTGAGCTGAACATGAACATGAAGAATATTTGTAAACATTTATTTATATCTTGGTTCCATTGTCTCAAAATATTTTCAGCCTCCTGGTTCATAAATAAATTTTCTTATTTGAATACAAAATATTAATATATTCTTACTGAGAAAGCATCATGGGATGTTGTAGTAGTGACAAGTCAACTAATTGAGGATGATAGGATTGTAATGAAGTAAATAATTCTCGGAAGTGCTCCGTGAAGAAGGGAGCTGTGTCTTCTCAGTATTCATCCCCAAATAATTCACATTTTGCTATTTTTATGCCACTGTGATTTTCATGCATTTTAATTTCTCCTTATTTCTTTATAGACAGAATAACCAGAACATTACAGATTATACTAGAAGTTGTACCAGAAGACTCTAAAGAATTATGAACTTAATGCATCAAAAGCTTGGCCATCTGCCCAGGATTGAGATACAAAATGGATTTTTATTTCAAGAAAACACAACGTTGATGATGGACTAAAGGAATCAGTTATCTCTATTCATATCCTCTAGCGTATTCAAATTAATTTCTGAGCAACTTACTGGTAACTCCATGTATTTGTAGCAAGCTAATATGCAAGTCATACAGTGAGGCAAGCTCACAGTTCTTGAGTCTAGTGCCTATCTGCTGGGGGGAAAGGAAAAAAAACCTAAGGGCTTTGGTACCTGGGCTATCATTCCTCTACCACGTTTCTTATCATGACTGAGAACCTTGAACAGAAGACCAAAATGGTTTCTGTATATATGAGGTCTATAAACATAGCTTTACCTACTGGGGACATCTATACTGTGAAAGTATTTTGTTTTTTATTTTTCTGGAAAAAAATGTCATTATTGTAGCAAAGAAGGTAGAATGACTTTGATATTGACATTGGACTCTTTTCCCTTAGTGATCAACATGGCTGTCACTTATCTTTCAATGGCTTATACTCAGAGCATCAGAACAAAAGATGAGGGAGTAGTGTGTGTGAGTGTGTGTGTGTGTGTGTGTGTGTGTGTGTGTGTGTGTGTGTGTGTGTGTGTGTGTAGCTTGAGATCAAATTCAGGGCTTTACAAAAGCCAGACAAGCACTCTACCATTGAAATACACATACACCCTAATTTTCCTAAATGCATAAAATAAGTATTTCCAGGGGTTAGTATTCATGACACAATCCTAGGAACTATGTTTGTACTAAAATCATTGAGAACTTGTTAGGTTAACTTCATCATAGCTCATTGTGAGGAAGCTCGGTGTTTGCAACATCACTGTGCATTCATTGTGGTTTGTTTTTTTCCTGAAAATGTGTACAGTTTGGTATGCTATCCATTGGTGAACCACCTCTTTGATAATTTACTTCTTGGTGGACAAAAATGTTTTCCTCATCACAGTACAACATCAGCATGGGAGACATTGCCCATAAATCTCCAAGTATCAGGCTTTCTCTTTATGAGCCCCATTTATATGCAGTGTTAGTAATTACTCACTTTTACTTTGTGGCTGTTTTCACCTGGTGATGAGTTTTTGACAGTGTGTGCATTCTCTTTACAGTTCTGTTAAAATATGCCTCTGGTTAAAACTATCTGGATCAATTAGGAAAAGTGCAGATTTACATAAAAACTATGAACGAAATGCCACTGCTTCGTGAAAATCTAGGCTGTTTCAGTCATTTCTTCACTTTAGTTATAATTCAATTTGCAAAAGAGGGAGATGTGACCAAACCCATTGAAGGAGAGTCTTCAGTACGGTTGTTCAGCTAGCTACATATGTTAAATCAGAGTTAGAAAACAGTAGCCATATTCAAATGGAATTAATGCAATGGTGGGATTTTCAAAATATTTTTCTAACATCCAAAAATTAAATGCTCAGCATAGTCACAGTTAATTTCATCTCTTATATTCTGACCACGTAAAACCACAATGTTTTAAAAAATTATCCTGAACTGGGCATTGGCCAGGTCACCACCAAGTACCACAGTGGGAGGCTGGTAGTTAATGCCAACCTTGAAGCCAGTGGGGCACCAATCTATAAACTGGATGCTGTGCTTGGTCTTGATGGTGGCAATGGCAGCATTGACTATTTGGGACCCACATAACCACGGTACAGCAGGCAGCAAGCCATGTATTTACCATGGCAAGGGTCATATTTCACCATCTGGTTGGCTGGCTCAAAGCAGGCATTGGTGATCTCTGCTACAGAAAGCTGCTCATGGTAGGCTTTCTCAGCAGAGATGACAGGGGCATAAGTGGCCAGAGGGAAGTGGATACGAGGGTAGGGTACCAGGTTGGTCTGGAATTCTGTCAGATCAACATTCAGGGCCCATAATCAACGGAGAGACACTCCATCAGCAGGGAGGTGAAGACAGAGCCAGTTCCCCCACCAAAGCTGTGGAAAACCAAGAAGCCCTGGAGATCCGTGCACTGGTCAGCCAGCTTATGAATCCTGTCCAGGACAAGGTCAATGACCTCCTTGCCAGTGGTGTAGCGGCCACGGGCATAGTTATTGGCAGCATCCTCCTTGCCTGTGATGAGCTGCTCAGGGTGGAAGAGCTGGCAGTAGGTGTCAGTGAGAACTTCATTGATGACTGTGGGTTCCAGGTCTATGAACACTGCCTGACGCACATGCTTGTCATCTCCTGTCTCACTGAAGAAGGTGTTGAAGGAGTCATTTCCTCCCCCAATGGTCTTGTCACTTGGCATCTGGCCATCAGGCTGGATGCCATGTACCAGGCAGTAGAGCTTCCAGTAGGCATTGCTGATCTGGACACCAGCCTGGACAACATGGATGGAGATGCACTCACGCATGATATCAATTGCTTAGAGGGTGAGGGTGAGAGAGAGAAGCAGACACTGGGTCTCGATTACCATTCCCGACAACTAAGAGTCGACATAAGTAACGCAATGAGGCCATAAAACAGGTTTTAAATTCAGGAATACTCCTCCACACTTGTAATATGTGTTTTTATACAAAGTAAATGTTTCTCATATTTTAGATTTATATATGTATATACACATGCAATTACATGGGTCAATGTTTGTGCTGATGTACATATTCGAATGTTTATATAAAACCATGATTTGAGTATTACAACACCAAGCTAAATGCAGCCCAAACAGTTTAAAATATACAATACTCTATTTTCAAATATTCTTTGTTTAGTATACAAAGCACCTGACATGTAACTTTTAAAGCATCTCATAAAGATTTCCAATGCTTAGATGCAATTTTATTCTCCTTGCATGATTATAAGTATTTCCATTGACTGATATTCTTATAGCACTTCTTTATCTCTTCTTTAAAGCAGTAGATTCTCTCCTTTGATTTTAAGTGGCTCTTGGAAATGGTTGGCTCTGCTCAGCAGACAACAGGTCCTGCTCTTGTCTTTTATCAGGAGATTGAACATTTCTCTTAGTAAGCATGGCTGGGTCCAGGTCCATTTGTGAGGTCATGAGTGTCCACCCACAGTCTGTGCATATTTTCTCCCCAGCCCTGCAGGTACAGGATCAGGACAGCTGATAGGGTTATTTCTCTGTGCTCTGCAGATACTATAACACTAAAACATGCATATAGGAACATTCTGCTTTTCAGATTGCCTTACGTGTGTCTGCTTAGATTGTTTTCTTAATTGCCATTTGAACAGCAACAGATGGTTACCATGAGTACAACTCTTTACTAGACGTCATAGTAAGTTGAGATCAGCCTTTGGGAACTCCCTGTTTCATCTCAATTTATAGGTGAATGGGATGCTAAGAAAGCCTGCTTCTCTCCCTTTTTTTAATATCTGATAACTGAGGTGTGAAAAGACAACCCAAGGTCCCTACCACATTTTACCATCATGCCACAAAGAAGGGAAATTTTAATGCTTGTCTCTTGAATGTAAATGAACACCCTGAGAAGCTAATGAGACAGGCATTTGGGTGCCTCCAATGCACCTAAGCTCCTTCCAAGACCCCATCCCTAGCACTCACTTGCAAAGATTTTATATTTTTAAAAGACCAGGGATTGGGGCTAAAGAGGTGGCTTGGCTTCGAAGAACACTTAACACCTTTACAGAGAATACATATGGCAGCTATCACCATAGGTAACTACAGTTCCAGGGGACCCAGTGTCCTCTTGTATGTACAGGCATGCACATAGTGCACATATATCCATGCAGACAAAATACTCGTATCTATTAAATGTATGTGAAAAACTTTTAGAAACAAGGAAAAGTACATAGACTTTGGACACTGTAATATCTATATTTTCTTTGTGAATAAGGTAAAAGTAGTCCCCATTATCTTCCCATTAGAAGTAATCATAGGATATTTGTAAAACACATGTTAAATATATAAATTCTATGTTAATTAAAATATACACATAAAAACCACTAGTGGCTGTCTCATAAGTTCTATGTGATACAGAAGTCAGTGATGTCAACTGGGTTAAGTCATGAATAATAGAAAAGAAATGAATGAGGTTTTATTTGTAGTTTTTTTTTCTTTCCTTATTTTTAGAGAGAAATACATTTGAGATTTCAATGGAGATGACTCAAGAAACTTTATTTTATTTGAATATCATTGGCTTCCTGATGCACTCTGTGTTGGTGCTGATAGAATGCAGGTGATCTCTTATGTCCCTAATCATTCAAGCTGAGAATTAGGTCATGGCACTGTGTAATGGCAAGGAGATTATAGAGAAGGTAGCAAGTCATTTGCATAGCTTCTGTTTACATTATATATGGATAGAAGAATGATTGCCTGCATATGTAGTTTACCTAAATTTCCCCACAAACAGTATTTCAAAAGTTCATTTTCAATATATTTGACAGCTGGAAAGTGTGACCTCTAGGTAGGCCTCCGATTGCTAATATTATACTTTAAAGTAGATGATTTAATAGCCAATTTTACAAACAATCCTTTATTTTATTGAATTTTCCAATTATTTGGTATCTAAAAATAAATGATCTGTCCCTATCATGTCACGTAACTGGTGCAAATGCACATGTTATGGGCACATAGGAAGCTCACCTGTTCATTTTATGAGGCCATGTCCTTCTTTATCAACTTATGATGACACTGTTGCTTGTTTCTTTCCTTTATCATTTCTGTTCTATTTACATAAAATAACAGTTCGCTCTATCTCAGTTTTCGATATTAATGCCTTCAAGATGGTAGCTATAGAAAGACTCACTTCCTAAGATTTTTCTTAGTGAAAAGATCTGTTCCTCCCTTCTCTTCCTTATTTCCAGTTGACTTGAAATGCAGAGGAGGGTGGTTTCAGCCTGCAGACAACTCCCTGCTACTTGGTGTGTGTATTTCAGTCTGTTTCGATCAGAGGTTCTTTTGTGGTGTCAGTCCCCACCTGCACAATTTTATAGGCAATACTTTCAAAGACCCAGTTACTCATTATGCATCTGAGAGCCATGTGGCTGGCAGAGGCAATTCAAAAGGAAGCACACTTCCCCCCTCCCCCGCCCCCAACACACACTCGCATACACACTACAGATTTTTAGAGTGAATAGATTACTGTTTAGAGGACCTGCTTGCTATGTCCTTACTACCTCTTGATGAAGCCACTAAAAGCAGTGTTGAAGGCAGGGGAGAGAAAGCGAAGACTAATGCTCAGTTATCTCTTTCACAGCGATAACTGGGTTCTGAGCACTTTGTGTGATGGGGTTTTCACAGCATCTTGTGGGAAAATGTGTTAGGTCTTTGGATGGATAAGTGGGTTGCTTGTGGTCACACCTTACTCTTACTAATGACCCTTAATAACCATAGACTCAGATCTACAGTCATATCCTACCAGGAGACAAGACACTGCAGGTTCCTACTTGTAAAATTGGAAGGATCTTGTTTCAAAGAATTTAGGAATTATTCTATGCCTATAATCTCTCTGTCACTCTACTTACTAAATAATATAATGTTATCTTAGAGTAGAAGAGTACTTTGAGTAAATAAAAGAAAAACATTATTTGTAATGAATGAAAGTTTATAGCAGGAAAATTTACATTAAATAGCTTAGTATTCTAATGATTTCAGATACTAGTCCCTAGCATTTTTTTTTAATCTAAGACCAAAACATTCTGTGTCATAATACCTATATTTTTCTATATGTCTGGATGTATATCACAGCGACTACTTCACAAGCCACCAAAATTCTTTTATGATTCTGAGCAACCTAACCACTTCTTGGAGAAACTTGTCAGACAATAGTTTTATCTGAGAATTTCATTACTGCTGCTGTAGAAAAAAAAATGCAACCAAAATTTTAACTAGGTTCTTCTTGGTATTATGTTTGTTCAGAGAGTTTTGCCCTTAGGAAGCTTCTAGAATCAGCAGCAACCAGAGTATATACTTTACTTCAAAGCTTGCATATTTTAGACACAGGCATGGACCCTGAATTTCTGTTTCTGTTAGTGCGTTTCAGTACAATGGTAATGAGGGTCAGTAGTTTTCAACAAGTGGGAATTTTGCAACGATAAGTATCCGGTATGTTTTCTATTTGGGCTGTACAAGATAAAACAAAACAAAACAAAACAAAACAAAACAAAACAAAACAAAACAAACGAGGTAGTTAAATGTCTCACTAATGCTGTGCAGGATGCTGGGAGAACTTGATTTGTCTTCCCTCTCTGGTAAGACTTGAACCCTGAATTTCATAGCATGTAATTCTTACTGTGTAGTGAGAATTACATGGTAGTCATGCACTGGGAAAGGAAGATTTTAGTTATTAATTCAGAACTCAGTCCAATCAATCATCTTTATTTTAACATATCTGTATGTACTTCATTAAAATGTGAGTTTGTAAGTTTTATCTAAATATTTAGCCTACTAATGTTTTTGCTTTTTACATCTACGAGTAGAAAAATTCATAGGTGTGCTGGTATGTTGATAGTAATGTATCAGGAGCTTTATGTAAATGTACTTAGCTTTGCTTACATTCTTCTGCAAGCATCATTAACTGGTTCTGGTGGAATCACTTTAGCCCAGTGGTAGTCAGTTTAATCTTATGACTACCTTCACAACTGTCCTTTGATCTGTGCTCCAGATATATTTTACAAACTTGCTAAGCTCTGTGTTGGATCTAGACTGTGTTTCTGATGACCTTAGAACATTCTCCATGTAGGAGCATGGCACCTTTGTTCTGGTGATCTCGATACAGGATTGGAAACACACTGCCTAGACAAAAATGGTACCCTGTGTTCTCTGCGTTCCTCACGTCTGGCTAAGTTCTTTACCATGGCATTGCGATGTTGAACCTTGGGGAAGGTGATGGCTGTATTTTGTACAAATGGTGAATACTTAAAAGGGCAAGGTGGTTTTGATACACAGATGCTGAGTGGTGAGTTGTGAGCACAGCATAGAGATGTATCTTTGAATTCCTTGGCACGAGTGTACAAACATGTGATGTGTGAGATAAAGCAGGTTCCACAGCGAAGTGAGCTCCCTCTTGGGAGAGTGCTGCTGCAACAAACTCATTGCTCGATGGTATTTGTGCGCTATTTGTAGGACTGGAAAAGCACAGTGGAACAAATGTACTTCCCGATGGGAATTCTTGTTCATCTTTTTGTATGGATGCATTGGTGCAGTATGATGTCACAAAAATTTGCATTGTTGAATTACATTTCATTTGCGGAGCTGGCCACTTGTTAATGCTTCTAGCTGCTTCTCTATATGTCTGTGTTTGTATATTTTTACTTGAAAATACTTCAAATGGACATTTGAATAAATATTTCATAGTTTACATATTAAGCATCATGTTTCTTTTCTATAATAAATACTGCTTTAAGCTGAAGCTGGCGCTTTTTATGATTTTTTTTTTGTCTCATTGATTGTCTGCATGTGTTGAACTATTTCTTGGCACTAATTTGCTGTATGTAAAGTAACAGTGTAGGCAGGTCCCATCTCTCCAGCATCTTCAGAGTACATGTCTGTCTAGCTTCTGCTCTCATTTACCTAATGTGTTATTTTCACCTGTAGGACAAAGTCTTTTCATTTGTGACCTTTGACAAGAGTATCATTTCTTGTTTCTTTCTAATCCAAAACTGTGTTTCACGAGAATATTCTTTGTGAAACTGAAATCAGGTCACATCTTCAAAACTGTCTCCCATTTATTTACTTGTTTCTGAATGAACCTGAAACTTTTTTATATAGTATGTAGGGCTTGCCACAGTGTGTAGGGCTTTTCATAGTGTATAGGGTTTTCTATAATGTGTAGGGATTCCCATTGTGTGTGTGTGTGTGTGTGTTTTTTTCCATAACATAGGGCTTTCCATAGTGTATAAAAAGTCTTACACAATTCTAAGTATAGGGATTTACCAAATAGGCATTTTGATCAAATATTTACTACTAATAGAAATTTTATTCAAAAACAATTATTAGGTACATTTATGACTTTACCATAAAATGTAAAGATGAAAGCAAATTGCATATGAATAAGCAGATATGCTTCTTTATTTTTTAGTCTAAAAAAATCTTGCTAAAATATTTGATATTGCAGAATGTAGAGGATCTTCAGTATGTTTCAGAATTGTCTGTTGATTTGAGTCTATAAACACCAAAACTGAGAGAGACAGACATTTTACATAAGCACATGTGACTACAAGGTAGAAACAAACTTAAGGACACACTAGAAATCCTAGCTTAATCCCAAGCAGGTGTTACTGATTGTTTTTAAAAGAAAAAAAATGTGAGTCCACAATTTTGAAAATCAAATATTTTAATGCAGTCCAAGTTTAAGCTTTCATAATAAAGCCATTATATTTCCAGAATGGCAAAGCTGTGTGCGCAGAGCAAAAGCACTGTATTTCGTAGCCTAGAGCAGTCCCAGTCCTGAGCTGAGTTGTTTCAGAAAGCAGGAGCTGGTGTTGTATGAGGTGACAGAATGGGATATGTTGTGTGCTCAGAACCAAGCCTGCAGTGAGGTGGAGTGAGGCAGCCTGAGGGTGCTGCCCAGCTCACGATGAATGGGATTCATTGTGTATTTTGTTTTGAATTATTTTCTGATCATAGTGCAGTCAGAAAAACTTTTACTCCTGCCAAGTTTTTCCATAATCACCACATCTGGTTATGTGACAATACATGGAATTGAAACCACAGTTTAAGAAATTAGGGAGGAGAGCATAGGAAATACTCAGCAATGTTTATTCCATATATAAAAGTAAAAGTATGGCCAGCTGCTCCAAGGATGGTTCGACATACACAAATCAATAGCGTAATATCTAAAAATTAATGTGCCTAATTTCAAACTACGTGATAGTGTGAAGAGATGTAAAAAAGACCTTTGATAAAATTCAACATTGCTTCATTATAAAAGACATGGAGATATTAGGGACAGAGAGTCCATTTCAACAGAGCCATGGTTGTGTGCAATAAAGCAGTTGTCAGCATCCTGTTAGGTGGGGAAAAACATTTCCACTAACGTTAGGATCAAGACAAGGATAAGCACTCTCCTCTTGTGTTCATTGTACTGTCTGAAGTCTTACCTAGAGTAGTATGACAAGAGACAGAAATAAAGAGAATATATATAGGAAAAGGAGAAGTAAAAAATGAATGGATGATATGGTTCTGTGCACTAAAGACTCCTCGCAAAACACATGAAGCTCAATAAGAAGGAAGACTAAAGTGTGGAAGGGGGAAACATCATCCTGAGTGAGGTAACCCAATCACAAAAGAACTCACACAATATGTACTCACTGATAAGTGGATATTAGCCCAGAAACTTAGAATACCCAAGATATAAGATACAATTTGCTAAACGCATGAAACTCAAGAAAAATGAAGACCAAAGTGTGGACACTTTGCCCCTTCTTAGAATTGGAAACAAAACACCCATGGAAAGAGTTACAGAGACAAAGTTTGGAGCTGAGACAAAAGGATGGACCATCTAGAGACTGCCATATCCAGGGATCCATCCCATAATCATCTTCCAAACGCTGACACCATTGCATACACTAGCAAGATTTTGCTGAAAGGACCCAGATATGGCTGTCTCTTGTGAGACCATGTTGGGGCCTAGCAAACACAGAAGTGGATGCTCACAGTCAGCTATTGGATGGATCACAGGGCTCCTAATGGAGGAGCTAGAGAAAGTACCCAAGGAGCTAAAGGGGTCTACAACCCTATAGGTGGAACAACAATATGAACTAACCAATACCTGCCCGGAGCTCTTGTCTCTAGCTGCATATGAATCAGATGATGGCCTAGCGGGCCATCAGTGGAAAGAGAGGCCCATTGGACTTGCAAACTTTATATGCCCCAGTACAGGGGAATGCCAGAGCCAAGAAGTGGGAGTGGGTGGGTAGGGGAGTGGGTGGGGGAGTGTGTGGGGGACTTTTGGGATAGCATTGGAAATGTAAATGAAATAAATACCCAATTAAAAAAAAAGAAGGGGGAACACAATACCCATGGAATGAGTAACAGAAACAAAGTGTAAAGCAGAGACTGAAGGAATGACCATCCAGAGACTGCCCTGTGGGGAGCGGGTGTGGCGGCAGTCCCAAAGGCGCCAGAGACTGCAGCTAAGTCATATGACTTGCACCTGACTTCCTCATATAAGACACAAACATCTTGAGTGCTGCGCAGGTGTACCAGGATTCAGGTGAATCCAATTTGGTGGAGATTTGCCCCTGCTGCCCTGATTAGCTGAAGCTGCGTGCCTGGTGAGGTGGCGTGGCCTGCTGTGCGTGGATGGGAACTGAGAGTATATAAGAGTGAGAGGCCCGGGTTAGAGGGAGGATTATTATTCGAGAGAGGATTGTTATTATTGGGAGATATAAACAAGGGAGATATAAACAAGGGAGATATATGGAGAAAGAAGAAATAGGACTGAATAAATGTGTGCAGAAGGATCCTGTAGCAGCGTCGTTCTTGCTGGCGAGTTGGGGGCGCGCGCAAGACTGCCCCACCTGGGATCCATCCCATAAACAACCACCAAACCCAGACACTATTGTGGATGCCAACAAGTGCTTGCTGACAGGAGCCTGATACAGCTGTCTCCTGAGAGGCTCTGCTAGTGCCTAACAAATACAGAAGTGGATGCTCACAGTCATCCATTGGACTGAGCACAGGGTCCCAGTGAAGAAGCTGGAGAAAGTACCCAAGGAGCTGAAGGGGTTTGCAGCTCCCTAGGAGGAACAACAATATGAACTAACCAGTATCTCCAGAGCTCCCTGGGACTAAACCACCAATCAAAGAAAACACACAGAGGGACTCATGGCTCAGCTGCTAATATAGGAGAGGATGACCAAGTCCGTTGGTCATCAATGGGAGGAGAGGCCCTTTGGTCCTGCAAAGGTTCTATGCTCCAGTATAGGGGACTTCCAGGGCCAGGAAGAGGGAGTGGGTGGGTTAGTGAGCCGGGGGATGGAGGAAGGGATGGGGGTTTTCTGAGGGAAACTAGGAAAGGGAACAACATTTGAAATGTAAATAAAGAAAATATTTAATAAAAAAAGACTCCTGAAGAAAACTCTTAGATTTGATAAACACATTTTATCAAAACAGGAGGATATAAAAATTTACACAAAATACCAGTAGCCTTCTCATATACCAATGACAAACAATAAAAAGAAAGGAACCAGGGAAATACACACACACACACACACACACACACACACACACACACACGTAGTAATCTAACAACTGAAGAGAGAAATTAAGGAAGATACTTGAAGACAGAAAGACTGCCCATATTCATAGATAAGAATAAATAGTATTATAGAAATGCCCATCTTATCAAAAGCAGTTTGTACTTCTAATACAATACCAATCAATTCCAGAGCCATTATTCACAGATACAGAAAAATGATATTAAAATATATGTGGAAATACAAATGAACAAAAATAGACAAAGCTATTCTGGAGGTATTATCATGTCTGATTTCAAGTTATACTATGGAGCCATAGTAATAAAGACAGCATCATACTAAAAATCATATAGATATAATATAGACATGTAGATCAATGGTCAAAAATAAGGGGATATATATGTATATGTGTGTATATATATGTGTGTGTATATATATATATCCATTTCTCTCTGTGTCCACTCCATATATATATATATGGAGATACTGGTTAGTTCATAGGTAGATAGATAGATAGATAGATAGATAGATAGATAGAGATAGAGATAGATAGATAGATAGAGATAGAGATAGATAGATAGATAGATAGATAGATAGATAGATAGATAGATAGATACCTGATCTTTGACAATGATGCTAAAAGTATATGCTGGAGAAAGGACACATAAATTCCAAGAGATGGTGCCTGAGAAAAACCTGAATATTAACATGAATTAAATTAGATACTTATTTCTCATCTCACACAAAACTCAACTCCAAATGTGTCAAGAACTCAACATGAGATCTGGTATTCTGAAACCACCAGACAGATATTCCTACATAAAAATACAGATAAATACTTTTGAATAAGACTCAGAGAAGACAAGAAATCAGACCAATAAAGTAAATTAGGATCTCATAAAACTACAAAGCTTTCAAGCAGTCTGAGGATGTCACAGGCCCCAGGAGGAATATTACTACTGATCTTTAAAGTGACTCAGAATCAGACAAACTTCTCATTCTGTTTATTCACCTAGACAAAGGTCATTCTCAGCCTTAACCGAGACATGAATGTAAGAAAAATATCTGTAGGGAGGAAGGCAGGTAAATAGGAATGGTAGCAAGAAGCAAGGGGGTAGAGTTTGACTATTTTATACATGTATGGATTGTCAAAGACTAACATATTAATAAAATCATACAAGCATGAGTAGGTTTGGAAAGTATACTTTTACAAGTCTAAGGTTAAGTGTCTGTGGTGACAAAGTTCATGAAATATCTTACACTACGAAAAAAAGCAAATGGACTCTGCTTTCCCTCTTCTTCCCTCCCCTCTTCTACTCTTCCCTCCTCTTTTCTCCCTTGCCCTCTCTTCCATTCCCTTCCATCTTCTCCCTTTCAGCCTTTGTCCCTTCCCTTTCATCCCCTACCTTTTTGTCTCTCTTTCTATTTTCTGTCTTATTTCTTTCCTTCTATCAGTAGGATGAACTTTCCAGTCAAAGAATATGCTATGAATTCTTTTTGTGAATATAAATTTAGGTTTTCCTTAAGTAGCCTACCCATGTAATCATATATTTTTTAATCATAAAATCCTAATGTATGTTATGGTCTGAAGTATAGAACATAGAATGCCTAATTTGTGAATGATCAGACTTCATTCTTGAAACAGATACGAGAAATGAAGCAACATTTCCATTACCTTGTTAAGGGAAAACATTACTGAAGGAATCTAATAAATTTGGCACATGTAAAATTTGCATAATTTTACATTTCAAAAAGAAATGAAAACTATATGATATCAGTGATATGAGTAGGCTATGCTATGGTATAGTTAGTATGCATTTTGCATGTTTGTGAACTCATCAAAGAAGACATTTAATTAATATGACTATGAAAGTCATATGAATGGATTGTGCAATATTCTTATACACACTAAGGTTAAGTAATCCATTGGATTCTATGTCAATAGCCTTTCTTATTTTAAAACAGTGGATAGGACTGAATGTGTGTCTACTGAGAGTCCACACTGGCCAGTCTTCTGTTTGGGGACTCTCAGTAAGGTTTTGCATTTGCTGCTTCAAGGCTCACAGAGACTTTGGCAAGTACACTGCATTTCAGGATTTCACCTTGAATTCCAGGCTATGTCGAATGAATAAGGGCTTCAGCAGATTCTGTCCAGACAGGTGTTGGCTGGGTAAATATGCCCCTGCTTTTGTTTCCACCTTTTAAAATTACATTTTCAGGCTTGTTTGAATGCTCACTTTGAAGGGTGAAACTCTTAGTGGGTTTTGTGGTTTTATGAACACCTGGATACCAGCTGGCAGTGGCTGTTACTTTGGTCTAATAAATGTTTGATGTTTAAAGAATTGAGAAGTAAAAAATAATTAAGATTCAATGTCCTTTAAATTTTATTAATTCAGAAAGACATGAAAGAGGATTTTCTAATGCATGCTAAATATTTCAAAAGTTGAAATAAAATCCAGCAGCAGTAAAAACTTAATAAAATATATAACCTGAAGAATTATTTAAGTTTTCCTAAAATAAGGATATTAATCTTATTTATCATAGTAATCAGCACAGTACTTATATAATGTCACATTTGTGTGTTTATTAATTTCCTAAAATCTAAAGCCAATCTAATTTTTTCCATGTTCTGAATTCTGCTTTAAACTCGTTTATGGTTATTTCTCATTCCCACACTACTAGATTATCCTTAGTTTTTTATTCAATGAGTTATAGTGAACAGTTAGTTTGTGTTTTGAATTTAGCAAAAATCCCCCATGTCCCTGATTTTCAGTCCACACTGAAGTACCAGAGCTCAATGCTTAATAGTTTAAGTATTGTTTCTGCTTAATGATACTAATTAGCACTGATATTAACTAGATTACATCTCAAGTACTTAAGTCATTGTAGCTATGTGGAAATGACTTGGTTCTAGAGTTGGGGGTCTCTGATTTGACACTGAAGGGTAAGCGCCTGTCACAGGATAACAGGTAGAAGGTTAAGGGAGGGATGTTACCAATGAAGTGTGTGATGAACACCCTATGTCAGGGAAAGCAAAGAACTTGTTAGAGTGGCCATCCAATGGGTGCTTTGACTTAAGGCTTACTCCACAAGACAGAAGCCATGCCCAACGCTGCTTGAGGAACTGGGAACCAGAGACTAGAGAGCCCAGAGACCTAGAATAAAACCAAACATACTGGACTGGTCTAAAAGAAAAGTGTCAATAAATTGTCTCTTAGTGACACTCCACTACACTCATAGACCAATGCCTTATCTAGTCATCATCAGAGAGACTTCCTACTCCCCCAGTGGGGAGAGATTTGCTCAGGGAATTATGCAGAAGAGGAAGCAGAAAGAATTTAAGAGCCAGAGGTATTTTATATTATTTGTGACTATTTTGGAGGGTATTGTTTCACTAATTTCTTTCTCAGCCTGTTTATCTTATGTGTAGAGAAAGGCCACTGATTTGTTTGAGTTAATTTTATATCCAGCTACTTCACTGAAATTGTTTATCAGGTTTAGGAGTTCTCTGGTGGAATTTTTAGGGTCACTTATATATACTATCATATCATCTGCAAATAGTGATATTTTGACTTATTCATTTCCAATTTGTATTCCTTTGATCTCCTTTTGTTGTCTAATTGCTCTGGCTAGGAATTCAAGTACTATATTGAATAGGTAGGGAGAGAGTAGGCAGCCTTGTCTAGTCCTTGATTTTACTGGGATTGCTTCAAGTTTCTCTCCACTTAGTTTGATGTTGGCTATTGGTTTGTTGTATATTGTTTTTATTATGTTTAGATATGGGCCTTGAATTCCTGATCTTTCCAAGACTTTTATCATGAATGGGTGTTGTTTGGAGCAGAGACTGAAGGAATGACCATCAAGAAACTTTCCCCCCGGTCCCCAGGGATCCATCCCATAAACAACCACCAAACCCAAACACTATTGTGGATGCCAACAAAAGCTTGCTGGCAGGAGCCTGATACAGCTGTCTCCTGAGAGGCTCTGCCAGTGCCTGACAAATACAGAAGTGGATGCCCATAGTCATCCATTGGACTGAGCACAGGGTCTCCAATGAAGGAGCTAGAGAAAGGACCCAAGGAGCTGAAGGGGTTTGTAGCCCATTAGGAGGAACAACAATATGAACTAACCAGTAACCCCAGAGATCCCTGGGACTAAACCACCAATCAAAGAAAACACACAGAGGGACTCATGGCTCCAGCTGCATATGTAGCAGAGGATGAACTAGTCGGTCATCAATGGGAGAAGAGGCCCTTTGGTCCTGTAAAGGTTCTATGCCCCAGTATAGGAGACTGTCAGGGCCAGGAAGCAGGAGTGGGTGGGTTGGGGAGCAGGGGGTGAGGGGGGAGAGGATAGGGGATTTTCGGAGGGGAAACTAGGAAAGGGGACAACACTTGAAATGTAAATAAAGAAAATTTCTAATAAAAAATAATAAGAGCCAGAAGTAGTCTCCATCTTGTCATGTCTGGTTGTCTCTTGGAACCTACAGTTCTTTTCTAAGGAGACAGAAAGGTGGAGACAGGGGAGCAGGTGGAAGGACTGGGAGGAATAGAGGGAGGAAAAGCTATCATCAGGGTGTGTGAGGCTGCAAAGCCATATGGGGAACCAATCTGGAGAAAGTGTGAGGTTGAAACTTGTCTACCCTCCCTCCCCCCAATTTTGTCCTGAGACCACGGGAGGATGACTGTTTCCCTTCTTGCTCTGGATCCGCATGTCCCAGTACACAAAGGCTGTATGGCCCCCACCTCTACCACCCTTGAGGCAGTCACATAACCTGGAGGCCAAATTACAGGTTAAACTTCCTCTCTCCCTATAAGGACATGTCCATCGAGCCCCTGGAATTCCTCTTCATTCAAATGAAGCATTTCCAGCACTTTTACCCTGCAAACACCCACCCCTCTCCCAGGTTTAGATAGCCCTTGTTACCCCTAAATAAGGAGAGCTATATACTCACACTAGATGAGCTATTGTGGAACCCACCTGATTGGATAAGCTTCATTGGTGCACAATGGTGCCTCGATAGCCCAGGGCAGAAGCAGACCCAAGACAGCACGGATGTATTGTATGCGAATATTAAGAATCTATTTTCAATTAAAGAAAAAAATCTTCACATTTCTCTCACAATGCCTGTAGATAGAATTATTTTTTTAAAAAGGACGTGAAGCTTACTTCATTTTATCATGCCTATATTTTGCTTAATTAGTTCACACTGTCAAGAATGTTTATAAACTGTAATAGGCTCTAAGATATATATTTTGAAGGAGGGAATGACCCAGAGAATTACATAACCAGTAACTGTGGGGAATCTACTTTTCAGATGTCTTACTGCTCTCTCTCTCAGCACATTTGTCTTCTTCCAGGTTAGGTGCTGTATTTGAATTTAATCCAAACTCCCCAAATCTTCTCAGTCTTAAGACATTTTATTTATCACATGAGATCATTATTTGACTAGTACTTTTCAATAAGCACTTTTAAGGTTTTAAAGTCATTTAACAGGACTTGAAATTTGCTATTTCTTTAGAAATAAAAAAATGATTTGTTTTGGGTTTTACATTCTGAAATTCACAGAAAAGAAAAATTAATTTCTCTGGCAAAAAAAAAAACACCAAGAATTTTGCCTAAGAAATTATAGAACAAAAGATAATACTATTAGAGCTTAGTTAAAGCACTATTCCATCAAAAATGAGGATTTTTCTGACATTATATGTTGTACTCAGATTTCTCTTACCTGAAGCTCATTAACAGATGTTTTCTATGCACTTACAGTGATGTATTGATTTCTTTAAAAGAATAATTTTATATCGTCCAGGTGTACCTAATGAAAGAAAAGGTTAATGCAGGAAGCCGGTGGTTATTAGTAAAACGTTTCATCAGATTAAAGTTCTCAAATTTCAGTGAGGGAGAATTGAATCAAACCACTGAAAGGGCAGTAGAAATTGAACAATGGTTCAATTTTATAATGGATGTTATTTATCATTTTTATTAAACTTTGTATTAGCCATGTGCCTCGCATCGACTAGGACACTCCTCACCTCTCTCTAGGAGTAAGACAGATGACAAGCCCTACTTCCATTTTTGGATTAAGAAAATGAATATAAAATCACTAAAATGGCCCGCCTGGAGCAATAGAGAAAGTCAAAGAGGTCAGAGTAGAAATTCTGATGATTAAATTACTCAGAGATTTCAGAGTCCTGAACCGAGCCATCTTTTAAGTGAAGACAGTTACTTTGTTTTTATTTATAAGTCAATCAATCATTAACCTTTTTTTTTTACATCCACCGTGTGATCATCAGTGAGTGAATTTTATGATGTGGGATGCAGGTTCTGGTTTTCCAGCCACAGAAACTCATATTACTACATCCTGGGCAAAGATGACGCTGTAATAAACCACAGGGACACTCAATTTCATATACAGTGTGATTAACTGAAAAACTGCACTGCAGCTATAAAAGTAACATTGGAGGACAGAACGCTGGGCTTCCCACCTGTGCTTAAATAGTCGGAGGAGTTAGAGCAGAGAGGCTGACTTGAGGTGATAATGTGTGGGCTGATCACAATTTGAGCAAAGCCATATAATAGAAACACTGCTTCATAAACTAGTTCAGTCTGTGCAACAAGGCTAATGGCTTCTCTGTCTTTGGATAAGATTACGAGCGAGGATAACAGTTACAGCAGAGTGGGTAGGTTCAGTCTGACTTCTGCAATGACACAAACATCTTTTCACCCCAGGCAGGGTATTCAAACCCTGGCCAGGGAAATGATTCTACTACCTAAGTTTATCTTACTGAACCTGTGAGCTTTTTGGGCTTCCTTTCAGGAATATGGGCAAGGAGTTACAGGATGCTCAAAGGCAACTGCATGACCAAAAAGCTCACCCCAGCATGAGCGATGACTCATGAACACATCATCCCTGGAGCTCCATATCTGACCTGTTGGCTACTCTGCAGTTTAGAGTGTCTCCTTTCCCAAGTAAGGGTTACTGTTTGTGTAAGCCTTGGGAAGGACCTGGTACTTTCCAAGGCTTCTGGGTTTTTTTCACTTCTAATCTTAAGAAGCCCTTGTTCTGGGCCGAATGTTTCAGTTCTGAGGAAACCCAGTTTCTTTCCACACCTGGAAGTGTTTTCATACCAGGAAGAAGGATTTTATTTGGAGATAGAAGGCAGCAAAAAAGCAACTTGGAAGGAATGAGGAGGTCAAAATGGCACGTGGAGTGTGCAAGATCTAATGTGTGAGATTGGGGTGGGTGTGCACACAGAAGTCTAAATTGGAACCTATCATGAATGATAGATGAAACACTGTCATTAGTAACTTGGGCTTCAAATCTCAAATATTTGGTAAATGAGATATTTTGGTTAAGTCAGAAATACTCGGTGCAAACTTCTCTTTCATGGGAAGATCGGATTCTTGTGAAGTGCTGAATTTGAAGTAGTAAACAGTCCATGTGCATATATGTCATTATTAGAAGACAAAGCAAGGTCCAAGGTGAGAGGGCAGGGCTTGAGATAGGCATTGCTAATATCCTTAACCCAGCTGCCATTAGTAATTTCTCCCTTATTCAAATTATAGATCAGTTAAGACATTTGTCAGCATTGCATGACAGATAGGAGAAAAACATGACACCTTTACTGCTGGTAGAGTAAACTAGAGGATGGGATTCTGTCTGCTGCAAGAAAGTGAACTCTAGGATTAAAAACATTTACCTCTCCTCTCACAAGAAGCTGCCTAAATTCAGTTCTCTTCCCATGGGCTCCAAACCCTCTAAAAGTTAGGGCGTGTCAAATCACAGTGAAATAAAGGACCAGGGCTGCTTCTGGGGGCAAAAACCTCTTAGACATCTTGTTTTGCTCTCTTCCAAAGTCACTAATGTAACTAGGCTGTGTTCTTTTAGAAAGAAGCCAAGACATTTTCCCTTCACGCACTTCTTTCTACATAAAAGTGGACACGACATACAAAATACTTCTTTTCCCTACCTCGTCATGCTTCGGAGTACCCTGTATAGGGTAGATTTAGCTTTAAAACTTGCTTTGTACCCATTGTACGTCCAACCTAACTCAAGCATGGTGCCTGGAGACACTAATGAATTGAGAGGTAATCTTGATGAATTGCAGGAAATAAAATTGGCGGTTGACTGTGAACCGATGGCTTTCCATTGCAGAGGATATAAAAAGAATGCAATTCCGTCACCGAGCTCAGGCGCGGCAGGGAAGAAGCAGAATGCCCCAAAGAACTAAAAGTGGGAAAGGGTAGTGAGTTCCTACTAAGACTCTTTGGTTCTAAGATGAAACAGCTCTTCTCAATGATGTCAGAACGCCCTGCAGGTTGGGGAATCTCCCACTGATGCCATTTTACAAATTTTTGTTCAGGTTGGATATATGGCAGCTATCCAGACTTCGTGGTTCAGGTTTGTGTTAAGTGAAAAAGAGATGGTGAGCAGCTTGTATTATGTTAATTTGGATCCCCCAAATTGTTTCCACCGGAGTCCACATGTCTACACGTAAGACACTGAGGAACCTTGCCCCCAGTTGCTTCTGATTGGTAAATAAAGATTCGAGCAGCCAATGGCTGGGCAGGGCAGACAGAGGCAGAATCTTAGGATTTACCTGGGCTTGAGGTGAGGGAAAGAAGGGAGGTCCAACCATGCCAGGAGAGGTAGAGGAGACACCATGCCTGAGAAGGTGATGGACAAAGAGCATAGCCAGCCACCAGATAGATGACTGGGTCCAGGGCAGCAAAGATGGAATATAGATTCTAGTATAGATTCCCAGTAACTTGGGAATGTCGGATGAAGATGGATTAACCACATGGAGGTTAGGAAGTGGTGCAGCCATTGAGCTGTTTTAGGTATATAGAGGCTGTGTATCTCTCAATCAGGAACCCAGAACATGAGTGCAGGTAGTGAGGAATGTGCTGTGCAGGGATCAATTTAAGATTTTAATTGGGTGCTACTATAATTTTCTCCTGATCAGGATACATTTCTCAGTTGTATCAAGTTTGCTACAATCTGCTATTTACTGTTATCTGGTATGATATAGACACAAACCAACTAGACACATTAAAGGAAAAGAGGGAGATACTGAAGTTATTGTTATATCTTGGGCTGGCCCGGGAAAGGGCTCCAAATACAAAAATAGAAACCAGACAACTGCCTCTGTCTTCTTACCTTCATGTGTGACTATTAGACTTTCATTTTCACATGTTATAATTTCTCTAAACAATGCCTATGGCTGTATACCCTTCTCACTAAAAAAAAATTACTTAAAAATCTCAAATTATGCAGTCATAATTCTAAGTATTTAATTTGATTTCCCAAAGTATAGCCCCTACAGTTGCTAACTATACAAAGAGCTGGGTGAATGGTGGTTTTGAAGAGTTTAAGTTTTGTTCTTTCACAAATAAGCACCTCATTTTATGCATACATTTTAGAAGTCTCTACTTATGTACAAAAGCAACTTTACTTAAAAGAAACTTTACTTAGTGATACTAGTAACGATGACTTCCTGACTGTGTAGACATGAATAGGTTCCAGGGCATGTTAGTGTTTAATGGAACAGTACCTCATACATCCCTGGGGGATTTTTCACATCAGGAAGTCAAGTTAAAAGTAGAGGTCTCATTTTCATTCTTTAGCCATGGAATCATAGCTTACAAAAAATGACTTGATTTCTAATGAGCAATTCTAATGGCTTTGGTTTCTTGTTTTCTTTGCTGGTAAGCTTAAGTAGGAGGGAGAAGTGGCCTGAATAATGGGGATTTTTGAATGTATTACCCATTTTAACTGGAGATTGTAACACTTCTCAGGAACTGTTTAAATCAAACTAAACCTAAAGATACAAAAAATTTTACCAATACACAGAATATATAGTTAATAGCCAATTACGTATAATTTTAGTATCCATAGGCCAGTTTAAAAAAAATATGTTTTGTCAGGAGCACTTAGGTGTATTGGCTGCTTTTATTGTTACTATGACAAAACACATGACCAAGAAGCTTAAAGAAGGAAGGGGTTATATTGGCTCCTCTTTGGAGGGCATGTGTTTATCACTGTAGGACAAGCACAGCAACCCAAGTATAGGGCAACTGGTCCCTTTGTATCTAAAGTTAGTGTGATGACTATTCCTGGTTGTCAGTTAGACTATATCTGGGATGAACTACAATCTAGAAATCGAGGGCACACCTGTGATCTAAGTCTTGAGGCTGAAAGACACAGCCTTCTGACCTAGATCTTGATATAGAGATCTTGAGGTATAATGGCCACGAAAAGCTTAGGCCCAGGCAAGGTAGTACATGCCTTTAATCCTAGAAGACTGAGGCAAGCAGATCTTTGAGTTCAAGGCCAAGACAAAGCAAGTTCCAGATCCAGGCATGGTGGTACACACTTTTAATCTGGGCCAAGTATATTTAAGCTGCAACAAACTCCTTTTACATCTTTGTTAACTGCAACAAACTTCTTTCTCCTGGGCTGGTTCTATTCCATATTAGAACCTTTCTTCATCAGATACTCCATGGCTCTGGTATCTGGAACATCATGGGGTCTCCAAGGCAACTTCAAGGTTAACAGCTTCTTGTTCCAATGTCTGGGATCTGCATATGATCTTTTGGGCTCCTCCAAAAGGCTTGGGTCACATCTCCAGCTCTGTCCTCTGTAGCACGCTAGGCTCTAGTTGACTCTACTGCTGCTGCTGTTCATAGTGACTAACCTATGGTACTGGCATCTCCAATGCAATCTACAGATTCAACACAATCCCCATCAAAATTCCAACTCAATTCTTCAACGAATTAGAAAGAGCAATCTGCAAATTCATCTGGAATAACAAAAAACCTAGGATAGCAAAAACTCTTCTCAAGGATAAAAGAACCTCTGGTGGAATCACCGTGCCTGCCTAAAGCTTTACTACAGAGCAATTGTGATAAAAACTGCATGGTACTGGTATACTGACAGACAAGTAGACCAATGGAACAGAATTGAAGACCCAGAAATGAACCCACACACATATGGTCACTTGATCTTTGACAAGGGAGCTAAAACCATCCAGTGAAAGAAAGACAGCATTTTCAACAATTGGTGCTGGCACAACTGGTTGTTATCATGTAAAAGAATGCGAATTGATCCATACCTATCTCCTTGTACTAAGGTCAAATCTAAGTGGATCAAGGAACTTCACATAAAACCAGAGACACTGAAACTTATAGAGGAGAAAATGGGGAAAAGCCTTGAAGATATGGGCACAGGGGAAAAATTCCTGAACAGAACAGCAATGGCTTGTGCTGTAAGATCGAGAATTGACAAATGGGACCTCATGAAACTCCAAAGCTTCTGCAAAGCAAAAGACACCGTCAATAAGACAAAAAGACCACCAACAGATTGGGAAAGGATCTTTACCTATCCTAAATCAGATAGGGGACTAATATCCAACATATATAAAGAACTCAAGAAGGTGGACTTCAGAAAATCAAATAACCCCATTAAAAAATGGGGCTCAGAACTGAACAAAGAATTCTCATCTGAGGAATACCGAATGGCAGAGAAGCTGGTCTCTTCTTAATCATTGAAAATTTCTTAGCTCCAGCTAACCAGCATCAATTGTGCCTTCTATTTTTTGACTCTAAAGCAGAGTCATATGGCCAAAGCTGTGGAGTTCCATGCCCCCCCCCGTTGTTTTATTACATTATCACCAACTTTCTGTTTTATAACATCTTCACTGCCTAAGCTTGGCTGTCCTACTGTCAAACATTCAGTTTCCAGAAAGGCCCAATAGCAGGTCAAGAGTTGGTTTTCAAAGGAAGAATAGTTGTTTGCAAATGATGGTAGAGCTTTGCTCCAAAATTCCAATGGTCTCCTCTGTGATTCACTTATAGGGGGCCTGACAGAGGCTCCAAACAGCATCTCTATCTGCCACTGCCACCTCAAGTACCATCAGGTCTACTGGATCATATGGTCCAAGTGGTAGAACAACCTGCACAGCATCCTGGACCTGTTGAAGAACCTTCTCCTGTTCCAGGGCACACACAAAGCTAGCAGCTTTCCGAGTCACTTGGTAAATGGGCCTGAGTAAAACTCTAAAGCTAGGAATGTACTGTTGTCAGAATGCAAATAGACCCACTAAACATTGTGCTTCTTTCTTGGTGGTGGGAGGGGCCAGATGCAATAACTTATCTTTCACATTAGAAGGAGTATCTTTGCAGGCCCCACACCACTGGACTCCTAGAAGTTTCACTGAGGTAGATGGTCCTTGGATTTTGATTGGATTTATTTCCCAACCTCTGTTATACATATGTGTTATCAGTGAGTTTAAAGTGGTTGCTACTTCCTGCTCACTTTGTCTAATCAGCATAATGTCATCAATATAGTGCACCAATATGATATTTTGTGGAAGCGACAGACCATCAAGATCTCTTCTAACTAAGTTATGACACAGGGCAGGAGAGTTAATATATACTTCAGGCAAAACTGTGAAGGTATACTGCTGGCCTTGCCAACTGAAAGCAAATTGCTTCTGGTGATCCTTATGACAGGTGCGGAGAAGAAGGCATTTGCTCGATCAATAGCTACATACCAGGTACCAGGAGATGTGTTAATTTGCTCAAGTAATAAAACTACATCTGGTACAGCAGCTGCAATCAGAGTTACTACCTGATTTAGTTTTCAATAGTCAACTCTCATTCTCCATCTGTTTTCAGCACTGGCCAGATAGGAGAGTTAAAGGGAGATGTGATGGGAACCACTACCCCTGCATCTTTCAAGTCCTTCATAGTGGCACTAATTTCTTCAGTTCCTCCAGGAATACAATACTCTTTTGATTCACTGTTTTCTTTGACATTGGCAACACTAAAGGCTTCCATTTAGCCTTTCCAACCATAATAGCCCTCACTCCACAGGTCAGAGAACCAATGTGAGAATCCTTCCAACTTCTAAGTATATCTATCTTAATTATACATTCTGGAACTGGAGAAATGACCACAGGACATCTTCAGGGACCTATTGGACCTACTGTGAGTCAGATGTCAGCCAAACTCCATTAATCACCTGGCCTCCACAACCCCCTACTTTAACTGGAAGGACACATGGCCAGTTGCAGAAACGAGTATTATAAGTGGTGTGAATGCTTCTCTTTTATTTTGTTAAGAATACATTTGTATGGATATTTGTGCTTTCTTCCAGTTTCTTTAACACCAATTAAGAGACTATCAATCAGTTTTTAAGTTGAGATACTGAAAGGATTGAGATGAATAGTTAGATTATTTCCATTTTCCTTTACATCAGCCCAGGATCTTGGCCCATAGAATGGTACTGCCCATGGGCATCCTGGGTCATTCCTCATCTATTAAACCTCTCTGGAAAAACCTTCATAAACACACTGAAGAATATCTAACATGTGACTCTAAATCGAATCCATTTTGTTGACAATTCAGGTGAATTGTTAAGGCAGGAATCTAGCAGGTACCCTCTAAACCTGAAGCTTGTACAAGAATTGTGCTGGGGTTTTAATATTGAATTCCAATGATTTGTAGATAATGTAGCAGAATTATAAATATGGTATAAAAGGATGGCTTATATTTCTGCATTTCTACAAGTCTATAAATAAATGTTTTTAAAAAGTCACGGGGAAAAAGACCTTTAAACATACTTAGGAATAGGAAATAATGAATAAAATGGCAATCTTCCATGTTTAAGCTATAGTTAGAACTGTTTGCACAGGGGAATTTGGAAAGCTTAGACAGGGAGGTGTGGTTATGGGGAAGAGAACAATGGTGGTAGCCAGAAAAGAGACTGAATGAGTTCATCAAGCAGAAGGGCTATGGGGCAAGGGACTGCTGGGTAATATTTTAATACTGTAAAGACAATGGACTGCAAGGAACTGAGTTGAGTACATTAGGAGTACACTGCATTAACGTCAGGTTATGGACAGGAAGGGAAAGTGTTTAACAGGAACAGAGGCTAACCCTGAGCAGCTAGAAGTGTGTGTGCTAATGGAAACAGCCTCAAAACCCTGGCAAATGACCAAGACTCCTCAGTTATCCATGCATCTCATCTCCAGGTCTGAAAAGGAAATGGGAAAATAAAGAAAAAGAGCTAAGATGCTCAGTCTGCTGTTTTAGCAAAAAGTCCATCTCACAAGTAGAATGTTGCAAGTCCCTGCTTCCCTGTTCAGGGAATTTACTAGTATTTTCTGGGTTATAGAGAAAAGCCAAGTATAGCTTGGCCCTGCTCACTTCCCAGCTTTTCTGGTAGGATCTATGGTCTAATATTGTGCTGTGCGAGGTGGAGTAATTTTCAAGTAAGATACCTCTTACAATTTATTTCTAGCTCTGCAGTAAATGAAGCAACAAAAATAAGGCTCAAGAAGGTCCTATTAACCTTTTAGCCATATAATACAATGAATGTGCCAATGGGACATCATTACAGAGAGTTTCATTGAATTGCAATATGAATGCAGATTTTAAACTATGCATTACCTGTAACATCTTTCTTCTCCTTCATTTGCTAAATCAATCTTACCAGACTCATAATGACTCTCTGTCTCTTTCTGTCTCTCTGTCTCTGTCTCTGTCTCTGTCTCTCTCTCTCTCTCTCTCTGTGTATGTGTGTGTGTGTGTGTGTGTGTGTGTGAGAGAGAGAGAGAGAGAGAGAGAGAGAGAGAGAGAGAGAGAGAGAGAATGTATGTATGTATGTGGCTGTGTAGACATGTATAGAGGTCCGAGGAATGGTCCTTTTACTGAAGGTGGGGCTTGCCATTTTGACTAGACTAACTGGCCTGTGAGCTCTTTTCTCTGCCATCCCCCAGGGCTTGAGTAACAGCTCTCACTACCACACTCAGCTTTTACAGTGATGACTGGGGTCTGAACTCATATGCATATGCCTGTGTAGCAAGCATTTATCTCTCCAGATTATTAATTTGTATCTTTGAGGTTGAAATCTGCCACTGCAATCTTGATTACTTTTGCACTATTTCTTCTCTTGCAGAGGTTTTGCCAGGATATAAATGGCAGAATGAATTGTGACATTTAAAAACACATATTAAAATTTATTTCCCTCATGACAGATATTTCCATCACAATTTCTCAGTATTATTTCAATTAACTTTTGAGTAATTTCACCTCCTTTGCTAGGAACTAATCTTTTAAGAGATACACAGTAGTACGTAGTTTAATTCACCAATTTAACTCATTTCAACAAATAATACACAACTGTTATATTTCAGGATGTGTGCCCTGCAATCAGAGATAAACCTCAGTTTTCTCCACAGTAACTATTCCATCATGTCTTCAGTGATGATGAAGGACAGAGCTGTATATAGATGTGTACAGAGCACAAGGAGAAGGCTCTGGAGAGGCGTATCCTCAAACACTCGGTATGCCACACCTCATGGCAACTAAGAAACCAAGAGCTGAGACTCTAGAGGGGTGACTGATTCTCAAGGCCCTAGAGGCTGGGTGTGCAAGGGACCATGAGGAGTTGCCTTGTGAAAACATCCTGGCTATGGGTTGCATGATGAGAAAGTCAAGGGCAAGGGCGGACAGACGATGGGGCTTGCAAGCAAAAGGGGAAGATGCGGGTTGCTAAGACAGGCAAAGAAAGGCCATCGTGAGGAATTCCGTATGGCCGTGGGCTGGGATGCAAGAAAAAGTTCAAAAATCCTGTTACTGATTACAGAGAACCTGGTGCTTCCTCTTTCCTGCATTACTTGCTGCCCAACTCTACCTGCCCTTGTTGGGGTTGGAGGTGAGGTGGGCAGAATCAATGACACAGACTCTGCGAAGGAGGTGAGAAATTCCGCAGAAAGTTTCTCTGAATTCTGCTGCAAGCTCCTTTAACACCTTCCACTTGTGCCCCATTGGTCCCCAGAAAGCATCTCTTCTAAATAGCAGGTCCCAATTGGCTGGCATTGTCTGTGTCAACAATCCTTGGTCTCTCAGGAACTCCTCAATTAGGTCCTCCTGCAGGAGATGGCTTTGCAGCTGCTCAGGCCCCAATGTTTATGTAGAGGTGACCACCACTATTCCCCCTACACACTGACAAGAAGGCTAAGAAAGCTTATAGTGGAGCTAGAGAAATGTCTTAGGGGTTAAAAGCATTTGCTTTCCCAGAGGATCTAGGTTCAATTCCTAGTACTCACATGGAAGCTTGCAGCCGTCTGTAACTCCCATGTCCTCTTCTGGCCTCTGCAGGTCTCAGGCATGCACACGGGACACAGACATACATGTAGGGAAGACACTCATATACATAAAATAAATAAACACACCTTTAAAAAAGGAAGTATTGAAGTGAAAAGACTGGTAGGTTTTCTGGGTAAGGCAGAATACAGTCAGGGTTATGGGACACAGAAAGGGAGATGAAGGACATATTCCTTTCTTATTGCCTTGATCTGAAATTACCATATGTTGAGTGGATGGAGACAATTCAGACTTACTATCTTGCAATTCTGGGGGTCAGAAGTTTGAAGTAAGTGCATGGATAACATCAGTGCTTTGGTGGATTTGTGTTTCTTCTGTTTGCTGGCTGTTTTCCCAGTTTCTCCATTCCTTGGCTCACAGCCTCATCACACTGGCCTGTTTATGTGGTCACATCTCTTTATCTGACTGACTCTTCTGCCTCTCTCTTACAAAGAGCCTTGGAAGCACATTGAGTTGTGCTCACCCCACCTGAACCTCAAGGACTGCTTATCGCAATAGCTTGAACTTAATCAATAGCATCTGCAGATCCCTCTACTGTTCAAGGTAACACACTCATAGAATTAGGGGTCAAGGATGCAGATATGTTTGGTGGACTGTTATGATGTCTATCAAAAGGCATGAGCTGAAAAAAATATTTGGGAGGGTTGAGTAATTTACATATGTAGTACTAGATGATAAGATGGGAAGTAAAGGCAAAAACAAATGAACCAACAAAAATCACTTGCTAGTATTTAATTTTGTTGACTTCAAGAATGGAGATGCTAATCAATGGTCACAATATGTGGGGAAAATCATTTTATAATTGAGGACTGTGATGTTGGGGCAGTAGAAAGTGAGGGTCTAGGCAGGTATGGCACCAGAGACTTTGATATCATGTATGCTGACTAGCTTTATATCAACTTGACACTAAAGGAAGGAACCTCAATTGTGAAAATGCCTCCATAAGATCCAGCTGTAGGGAATTTTCTTGATTGATGCAGGGACCCATCCCATTGTGGGTAGTGTCACCTCTGGTCTGCTGGTACTAGGTTCTATCAGCAGACTGTGCAAGCAAGGGAAGCAGACCAGTAAGCAACACTCCTCCATAGCTTCTGCATCAGCTCCTGCCTCTAGGTTCCTACCATGTTTGCATTTTTACCCTCACTTCCTTCAGTTATGAACAGTGTTGTGGAAGTGTAAGCCGAATAAACCATTTCCTCCCCAATGTGCTTTTTGCTCATGGTGTTTCATTACAGCAATAGAAACCCTAAGACATCATGCTTCCCAAAGCCCCCTTTGGATAACTGTATTTGTTAACAGCAGAAAAGACTAAGAACAATCTCTTATGAACGTGAAAGATGCTATGTTTTTATCTGCATTATCAGTATGTATTTTTATAGTATTCTGTTTAATTATTAGTTTCCTAACAAAATTATATTTATATTCTGAAAACTTCTTCAGGAGAGAATTTGATATGAGATGAGTTACAGATGTTTCTTATCACTGGATCAGAGCGCAGTGTCACTATGACACTATGTTGCTTCTAATTACCTGAAGCAGCTCCCACTTCACAACCAGGGTATCCCTTCTTCCATTTGGGTTTCCACGTCTCTAGACTCTGAACGAACTCAAAGCTTTCACCTTTCTATTGCAAGAGTAAAAAGATAAGGGAAATTCTGTCCACTAGGTTCTCTCCCAAAGAGAAAACCACTTGTCTTCAGAAGAGAGGCAGGTCTCAACCACAGACACAAAGAGATGTCACTCAACTGCAGTGCAGGAGGGAGGTGTGGGATGGGTTGTTCCCGAGGAGCGAGAGACAGAGGGGAGAATTAATGCAGAGGAGAGAGAGAGAGAGAGAGAGAGAGAGAGAGAGAGAGAGCGAGAGAGCAAATGAGGAAGAAGCACTCATGACTCTGCAGTCTGTTCACTGTCAATTGTAAATCCCTATCTTCCATCACTGTTTTAAAAAATTTTCGCATGTGTGTGTATTCATGTATGATATATGCATGCATGTGTGTATATGATGTGTGAGTACAAATGCACATGGATTTGTACTCACACATCATATGTGAGCACACAAGGACTATAACACACATGTGGAGGCCAGAGGACAAATTCATCCACCAGTCCTTGCCGTACATCCTGTTTGAGACGCATTCTCTGATTCATCTCTTCATGCACTAGGGAAGGCAGCGGGCCAGCAATCCTCCTGTCCTCATCTCTTGTCATCCTTCTACAAAAGCAGCAGGACTACAGATGGACATCACCACACCCGATTTCACCTGTGTTTAGGAATTCACACTCAGGTTCTAATACTTATGGAGACAGCACTTTATCCACCAAGCCATACTCCCAGTACAGATATTCTACATAAACCAAAACCATGTGCATACAAAGCAAATATCTGAAAAATGTTCATTAGAAGTAGAATATCTAGGAATTCAAAGGGACCACAAGGAGGCATTCATCTGGCATAGATAGTCTTTGAAAGAGAATTTCGAATACAATGCCCAGTAAAAATCTAATGTGACCCACCTAACATAAACCAAGAATACGCTGTTTAATGTTCTAGAAATCACATTTAAAGTCAAAATAAACAGATGACAATGAATTTAGATAACTTTTAATTTAAAACAATATAACTGTGCTGATTGGTTTTTCGAAAGCTTCACACAAACCTAGACATAACTTTGAATTCGTATCTCAATTGATATCAATTGATAAATTACCTCCATCAAATTGGCCGATAGGCAAGTCTGTGGGGGATTTTTCCTGATTGATGACTGGTAACTGGTACTCTGGGCAGTGCCCCTCATGAGTAGGTAGTTCTGGGACGTGAAAAAAATAAAAAAGCCACGGGAACAAACCAGTAGACAGATTTCCTCCACCATCTCAGTTTCAGCTCCTGCCCCAGGGTTTCTGCTTTGAGCTCCTACCCTGACTTCCCTTCATGATGGATTATAAACTGTAAGATTAACCATTTCTTTCCCAAGTTGCCTTTGGCCATTTGCTTATCACAGCAATATGTAGAGGGCATGAGATCCTCTCGTGCTCACAGATAAGCACTGCAGAAACCAGGATGGTTAAACACACAGGTTTTTCTCTTCAGAAGAAGGAATTTACACTGTTTTCCACCCAGAAGGCTGAGCATGGATATTCTTAATAACCTGAAGATCTTTTGCCTCACTGGAATCCTCCAGACTCCTGAGCACTTCTCAGTCAGTAGGACCCACTCTTAGGAAAGAGGTTCCATGTACTTGGCCAAGAAATCTACTATTATGCTTATTCTAGAGTCTTCCTCCCTAGACCATTATTCTGAGCACTGTTAGCCAATAGAACCCATTCTTATGAGAGAGGTCACTTGGTACTTTGTAAAGGAGTTTCAATGTAGTCACACCTTAAGCTTTGTTGTGATAATTGTCCTCTGGAAACTTTTTTCCAAGCTGTATTATGCTGAAATATGTAAGAAATAAACTGTTCTAGTTGGGGCTCTAGAAGTTTGAACGAACCTGTCTAATTAAATTGTGCTGAACTAGGTTTCCTTCTTCACACTTGTGGGTCATTCCTGGGAGGGGTGTGGATATTGCTTGCAAGGAACCCTCACAACAATAGAAAGCAAACTAAGACAACATGTAAAGCATTATTATCTCAGGATATAATCTGTATGGAAATAATTGATATATCTTACATTCTGCCTTGAACTGTTTAGGTATCTGGTATATGCTCTATACAAACATGGGTGGTCGTTACAACATTAAAACTTCAGGACTCGATAGCATAGACTACTTGAGTTGAATATTAGGATTTCATTCTTTAGGAGCTCCTTTGTGATTGACATACTTGGATTAAACTGTGCTTTATTCTTGAATGACAAACAGAAACCCATTCTCCCCATATGGTTAGTAATGCCTGTCTTACCCTAACACCAGTGCACATGGTTTCTCAAATCAGAGCAAAAAAACAGTTAAATGTCAGGTTTCCAGTAAACTTCTTTTCCTTTATCTATAAAATACCAATAAAAAACACAAGTGAGGTGTTTTTCAAGTCTTATTATCGATATAAGCTTACCTGTTAGTGACTTAGGGAGAAGTAACAGTGATTCTATGTAGGAATGGGAGAGGTTTATCTATGGAGTATTATGGTGTGCTCATGCATGGTTTGGTAATTCCTATGAAGAAAGTGAATCCTATGGAGATATGTTTAATGGTTTGATTGCAAATAATCCCTGGATATTAAGCAAGTATGTAGTACCTAGTAGAGGGATGACAGTATCTTCAGGGGTGGTTTCTTCATTTCCTAGATACATAATGCATTTTGACCATATCCACCCATTATCCTTTCTTGTCAATTGTTACTAATCCTCTTCATTTTCCAGTTTTATCCACCCTTCTACATTCATGTCTATTTACTTTGAAATTTTTATATATTAGTACTATATTTTCATCATTTCTCCCTCATTTTCTCCCCCTAACTCCACTTGTGATGCACCCTCCTTGTCAGACTCATAGCCTCTTATTCTTTATATATTTATATATGCACATATGATATACATCATATATGTCAAATATATGTAGTATACAATATATATCGTGCACATATGGTATATACATATGATATATATTCACATATATATGTATGTATACATGTATCATACTGAGTCCATTCAGAGTTGCTTATATGTATATGTCATATGTGTCCCAGCCCTCAGGATAGTCAAACAGGGTCTGAGGAACCACCTGTGCAGAGAATTGTGGGGGTGAGAAACACAAAGATGGACAGCAAGACTGATTGATCATGCTGTCAAATTTTTATTATTCCCAGGCAGATTTTATGCCCACAGAAGCAGGGTATGAGGAAGGAGATGATGCAGAATCGCTTTGTTTCTGGGGGAACACACCTGTCCTCAAAAGCAGGATATTGGCTAGGTAAAATGTTCAGCAGGAGGAACAGAACTGAATGGGTTGCTAGGTACCTGTCCACAAGATCTACAGCTATTTGTTCTTAACTAGGGGATAGTACTTTCCCACAGAGGCCTCAACTTTTTCCCACAGAAATCTCAATTAAGCTAGTACTTTTCCACTAAGGCCAAGACTTTGTAAGTAAGCACTGATGGCTGACAAGGCAGTAAACATTCAAACAGGGTCACTCCCAACAATATGTGTGACTACTTGGGTTGTCTTAAGTAAGAGCCATCACTGGAAAGAGAGGCCCATTGGACACGCAAACTTTATATGCCCCAGTACAGGGGAACGCCAGGGCCAAAAAATGGGAATGGGTGGGTAGGGGAGTTGGGGGGAGGGTATGAGGGACTTTGTAAATGTAATTGAGGAAAATACATAATAATAAAAAATATTTTTTTAAAAAAGTAAGAGCCACTGGTCACATGTAATGATTATTGTAAACGTATTTATGTAATCTAAATTGTTAGAAATTCAGTTCTTCCTTGGCACTAGCCCACATTTCAAATGGTCAGCAACCCCCCATGCCTGTGTCTCTTGTGCAGACGAGATGGATGTAAATCACTTAGTCATCTCAGCAGGTGCCATGGAAACTCCTGTCCTAGAGATGGAGATTGTACTGGGAGCTGTGAACCAAAAAGGATGATTTTGTTTTCAGTTAGAACATTCTGGTGAAATGTGGCAGAGATGTCAGATATGAATGTAAGAAAGCAATTTGGTTTTGAGAGAGGAGAAAGAATAGGAAAAGCAGGGTATCATGGACAGAGACATAAAGAATTTAAACATTGGGAAAAAGCTGGGTGGCCTGCAAAAATATCCCATTATTGTGAATGCATGTGTTTGCTATCATTACTGAGCTAGAGAACAGGCAGAGGTGTCTGTGTGTTCATTTCCTGCTAAAGAAAGAGTTTCTTTTTTAAATGAATCTGCAAGTCTTGATGGCACCAAGAGATAGCAAGTCTTCAGAATTATAGCAATGGTGGGTTTCTCTAGTTATTACAGGATGTGCAACTCAAGCCATATATGTACAGGGAAGATGCACTGAAATTTTTATGTTTTTAGTGTATGGTAGGGTGTGCGACATAAGGCAGAACTGCAGTGAAATGATACAATGTACTAATCCATTACAATTGAATTTCTTGACGCATGTTCGTTCACGGACAATAACTGCTCTCTAGAAATTAATTCAAAGCCGTCTTTGACATGTTTTGATTTTACAATGACAGCATAAATTTGGACCAATCCCAATTCAAATAGCTTCATCTTTAGAAGCTAAAAGGTGGGTTAGCTTGACTAAAGGCCTCTTAACCTTCGCGAGTTCACAGTATTTCTTTGCTTTAGATTTATCGCTGTACTCAAACCTCTGGCGTGACTAAGTCAACATTAATCCCCAGCATATCTTCACTACAGAGCAAACCCAATCAATGTTAAGGAGCAGACAACCATGACATTGAGAAAAACCGCAAAAAGCTCCTGGCATGAAGATTTTGACCCATTAATAAACCTAACAAATACAATTCCAGGATATTTTACTATGTTTTAATCCCAGGAAATCAGGGCTGAGATTTGGCTTAAATGCCAGGGTGTCTTGTCTGGAAAATGGTTTAGATTCAGTTTTGCTGAGCTGTATAAAGACTTCATTAAGTTGAATTTGCTCTATTTAAGCCTTTCTCATTTCCTTCAATGTTTAAGTGAAAATAACACGTAAGAAATCCTTGCTGACAGGCCTAGCATTTGTCTTCTATTATTTATTGTGATATGTCTCCACCCACCATTACACTCTAACAAGTCAAATACCAGTTAAAGGAATGTTTACAGCCTTGTAATTCACAGCACAGTATCTGTTTTGACTATATTTAATGGCCAGCACTTACTCCAAATGAGTTAAAGCATGTTATTGTGTATGCATTTGTTTTCTCTACTTTACTGTCTTAGTAAAACATTTTCCATTTCTCCTCTGTTTTTCTCTTCTCTTGGAAGTTTCAATCACAGAATAGAACAAGTTAATAAATGGTATTAGTACTGTGCCAACTGCCTTGATAAGTGTAGGACATTACCTCTGCACTTACAGACACATAATCAAACACACACACATCAACTCCCATGTCTGTTTTTTTTTTCTCACCATCTTGATTTTGAGAGCCTCCCCTTTTAATTCAAGTCTCTCCCATTGCTTTCTCTCTAGAGAATCCTTTTACCTTGTGTCTTATGGGACAAGTGAGAAATTTGTCTATTTTCTCAACTACTCCCCAGCTTCATACACATACACCATTTGCAAATTTGAAGTTTAGGTATATTGCAGAGAAGACTGTTTGAGGGATGTTAATATTTCTCCCTTTGCCCATTTTAATCATTATCTAGATGACATAAATTAACATCTGTCATTTATAGATGAATTGTGTGTGTTTTGTTTCTTTCTTTTATTCCCAATATTTTTCACAATTAGGTCAATGTGGGGCTTGAATGAGAATGGTCCCTGTAAGCTCATACATTTCAATGTTTAGTCACCAGAGTGGAACTCTTTCATAAGGGTAGAAGGATTAGGAGGTGAGGCCTTGTTGGAGTAGGTATGGCCTTGTTGGAAGTAGTATGTCATTGTAGGGTGGCCTTTGAGGTTTCAAAAGCCCATGTCAGGCCCAGTCTCCTTTTGCTTATGGATCAGGATGAAATACTTACCTACTGCTCCAGCACCTGCCATGTCTGTCACCATAATTCAGGCCTTGATGGTAGTCAACTAAGCCTCTGAAACTGTAATCAAGCCCTAAATGAAATATTTTCTCGCTTAAGAGTTTCCATGGTTATGTTGTTTCCTCACAGCAATAGAACAGTGACTAAGAAAATCCACCATAATCTTGTCTTATAACATCATAATAATTTTATTTCTTGGATGTGAAGGACAAAAAATGAATCTAAATATGTTAATATATTGGCTCTTAACTTTTTCTTCCATCGTTTTGTGATGATCATGGAAGACAGTTTGGTTATCTATGTCAAACATGGAGTAAAACTATGTTCAGATGCTAGATTTAGATTTCTTACAGACAGAATGTAAACAATAATGCAACTGCTGTTCAGCAATTATTCTATCTTCTTTCTGTTAGTTATCTCTTAGAGTCAGAGAAAACATATTTATGAGACATTTGAGGTTGGCTAATATAATAATTACATCTATGTGCAATTTACCATAGTGAATATAGAACGATAACAACAGAAAATAATCTAGCTTTAAGCAAATGCAAAGGATAATACAAAAAATATTTTAAAACAGCAAAATTTATAACCAACTAAGTTTTTAAGACTATGCATTGAAAACCTGGTTTCATAGTGAAGATAAATTTTTCTTCTGTTTCATTGGCAGGGATAAACAGGAGTTAAACCAATTGCCAATGATGCAACAATAAATAATAAGCAATAATAAATTGATAAAAGTTATTAAAATAATAACTTACAAAATGTTGAAAACACAAATCAGATAAGAAAAAAACATTCCGAGTTTGTGTATTATAGCCTCTAGATATTCAGTCTTCAATCTCCATAGAAAATCACCTGTCTAAACTCTCTTTCAGGGTGTAGTCCTTACAGCTCCTGGAGGAACTTCTTGTTGGAATCACTTGTTTCACCATCCATGAGCTGCTGAAAGCTTTGGCACAGACTGTACATTTGTCAGAATAGGTTCTGCCACACTGCAGGTGAGTGATCCCCTCGAAATCATACTGAATTATAATAGCAAATTTCTGTCTCTCATATGAATGAGAGTCATATTATTCAGAATCTATGCTAGACCAATCAATTCTATTGTGCAGTTCTGGGAGAGGAAGAACAGAGAAAATAATCCATAGGGAAATACTGTTGGTATTTCTAAAGAACAGATTACAGTGAAGAATTCCTAACTCTTAATTACCCTAAGCTGAAAGAATAGGGAACGTTTGGATATAGTCCATACCTTTAGACAGAAAACCTAGTTGAGGAAACGCTGGGTAGTAGTGGTGTACACCTTTAATCTAGCCAGTCATGAAGCAGAGGCAGATGGATCTCTGAGGTACAAGGCCAGCCTCATCTACAGAGTGAGTTCCAGGACAGCCAGGGCTACATAGAGAAACACTGTCTCTGGGGAGAAAAAAGAATCTGCCTGGTCTAACCTGCTCTTCCTTGTCTGAGATACACTATTCAAATATTCCTAATTCAAAGCACAACTGACCATAAGCAGATCGTAGAAACATGAGACTTTAGTTTTGTTTTGTTTCCTTTTTATTGAAAAATTATCTTTTATAAAATATATTCTTATTACAATATCCCCTCTTTCTATTCTTCACAGTTCCTCTCCACTTCTCCTATTCAGATACACCTTTTTATCCCTAGAAAACAAACAGGTTTCTAAAGGATACTAATAAAAATATAATAAGATATGACAAAAAATCTTTGGAATAGGAAAAAAAAACAGTAGAAAAGGAACCCAGGTAAAGGCATAAGAAACAGTTATAGATACCAAGACCCACTTGTTCACACAATCAAGAATCCCATAAAATCACTAATATAGAAGCATATATATAATTTAAAAAAAGAAAACAAAGGCCCTGGCACAAGATTATAAGAAAAGGTGAATGAACAAAGGAAATAAAAAGGAAAGGAAATGGCATTATTGCTCTTAGGTATGGTGGAGGAGAAAGTTTATTACAGATGTGTAAGAGAGCATTGGCCAGAGGTAGACACATCTTGGAGAGCGATAGGGGAGAGAGAGGGGAACCACATACAGTAGCCAGGAAGCCAAAGGTGCAAAAAGGAGCAAAAGGAGGCACAGAGGCGGTAACCAAAATGTTTGGATTGTATAGGGAAGAGCCTGTGGTGCAAGGGCAGCCCAGTCTCTGTGCAGGAGAGTTCAGGGTAGAGGGCAGGGTATGCCAGCCACACCCTGTTACAGGTGTGGACTGAGGGATGCTGGGAGATCCTAGATCCTGGTCTGCTTGGATAGAGGTCAGCTGCTTTCCCTTGGTTTGAAACTTAACAAAGAGAAGGTGGTCTTGAGTTTGGTTTCTGTTGGAGATCTACTGCTGGGCAAGCAGCCTACCCTTAAGAGTGATTTGTCCATCCCCCCCACTTCACTCCCCTGTGAGACTCCCTTGGAGAAAAATAACTTTGCAAGTGGTTCTCAGTTGGAGATTGCTTCTGCATTAGGGATGGAGGCATGTGTCCAAATCTCCTTTCAGCTCTAGGACAACATCTGATGCAGACTTGTGCATGCCCTGTGCATGCTGCCTCTGGACTTAGAGGGCCTTGTTTTGGGGACAAACACTGGTCTCAATCTTGACTGCTTATTTCTTGGACAGGGGGATCTTCAACTATGGGATCTATTTCCCTAACTAAGATTATGAAAGAGAGAGAGAAAAACAAAGGCTCAAAGAGCAATATCAGAGCCAAGAGAATGATTCCAGGGCCCGGGTGTTGGGGGAGGGGCCCTCAATGGCTTTCATGGGAATGCATTCACTAGCCCAGGGTCAACAAGATATCCCAGGATCTGAGCCCTCCATAGTAACACTCTTGTTGTTGTTGAAGTAAAGCATGCTTGTACTTCCTGACGTCAACACTTGATACAGCTATTTAATTTTGAAGAGGTGGAATCTTCTAATATTTCAAGTGGAGAGGAAGCACACAGAGGTTTTTTTTCTCTTGAAGAAAGACAGTCCTGTATGCATCATTGTGTTAAATCTTTAATACGGTGTCACAATGATCAGGAATTTTCATGTGCAAAATGTTTGGGGAATATTAATAAATTATCTATAACATATTAAAAGACACAAAAATGAATTATCAAATTAATAAACGTAAAATAGTCAAAGTAAGCACTTAGAGCAGTCAGTCTTCTGCTACACTAATTTTTTGAAATTATTATTTGTATTATTTTACACATAGCTTTTACGGATACCGTGGTTCCCCTACAAGAATATGAGTCTCACAACTTCTTGGGCTGCTACAAAATTACCTTTTGAAAATATTTCTAATTTGAGTCAAATTTAAAAAAAAATAGAGACATTGAGACAATACTGAATTGTTCCATTGTCATGGAACCCGACCATGTAAGATGTGAATACAGTTTTTTGGAAGTAGAGAAGTGAAAGCTGTCTTCATGAGTTTAAAAGGAGAAAGCATTTGTGTGCAGAGAAGGAATTCTTTACCACCTTAATCCATTATTAAAGGTGACCATTCATCCTTGGTAATCAGATCAATTTCTGCTGAGAATTTAACTCCATATGTGTGAATTGGAAGTGATTTTATTAGTGTTCTACTACATCAAGTTTGATAAAATCCCCAATCCATTTCAGTTAAGTTTCTATTGATCCACTTAAGAGATCAATTTGGAGTTGTTCGATTCTTTTGTCAAGAGATTTCATCTGGCTTGAGTTTTAACGTTATGAGATAAATGTGATAAGGTAAGGGAGAATGAAAAGGAGTTCAGATGAGTGTTGACAATTGTTTGAATGTAAGTGTTTGCATGTGAGCGTTTGGTGTGGCAATACCATTTTGAAGTAGGGAAACTAGACAACCTGGTCTGAGCATGCCTTTCTCAGGAATTCCTGATAACATCTTCCCTGGATTCAGTAGTGAACATGTTTCCAGTGTTATTTAACTTTTGGATCATCTAAATATACATCTCTCATTTTATCCTTAACTATTCCATATGTATACTTATATGTGTAGCAAGATCTTTCTCTCCTTCCTACTGTACAATTTTCTACTATTTTCTGTGTTTTAAGATAAATTTTCCCAGGGGACAAAGATAGAGTGTGAAACACTCTGGTGAACCCTGGGCAGTTACTGAAACTTTCGTTGCCAACCATTCTCTCTCCTTGTTGCGTTCACTGGCAACGGTTTTACCTTAGAGGGAGAGCTGCCCACAAACGTGTCTCTTTCTCCTGAGATTCTTTTTTCTTACTGACAGGATAAAGATCTCTTATGTATCCAACTCCCATAGCTCCATAGATTGCAACTAATTGAGGGTCAACCTACTACAGCCATTACATCTAACAAGTTTTAGCAAAAGAGTCAGTATAATGCTGCAGGAATCAAAGAGAATGTCTGAATGAAATTAGACTAAGATAAATCCGAGGCCACCGTGAAAGTCAAAGTCTGGAAAGAGGTGTTGAGATCAGAGAATTAATATGGGAAAAGTCATGAAAGGACAGGTGGTATCCTATACAGCAAGGAATCCATGTATTTATAGAACCAGAAGCAAGAGCATATAACCTGCGTGTGTGCATATCACAAATTTTCTCTTACTCTGAGAAATCAGGACAAAGATGGTGGGGAAAAAAAATAGGACCTCAGTGAAGGACTCAAATGACATGTCACATTTCACCATGGTGTTATTTTAATTATTGCTAAGTAACTATTAAAAGTTAATTTAAAGACTTGTATTTCTTATGTCCATCTCTTTATTAGAAAGGAAAAAAAAAAACAACTGGTTAAGTCTACTAACAAAAGGAATTAGCCAAAGTTTTTTTTTGTTTGTTTGTTTTTTGTTTTTTGTTTTTTTTCCTGAGCTTTATTTCTTCTGGAGAGGCACCTTCCATTTAAACCATTGGACAGGTTTCACACTAAAGCATTTTGGTCTTACAAATGGCCTTATTGACATTTATTTTAGCAAGTCTCGTTTTCATGGCTCTGTCCCTAGAAGCTGGATAGCTTCTTGCCTCCCTAGAGACCATGCTATGAGACAGACATGACAAAGTACAACGTACTTCGCCCTTACAATGAAAGACTACTCATTATTATTGAACGTTACCTAGAAAGTCCAGGAAACTGTTCAGGCAGGCAGCAGAGGGCACTGACCACCGCTGGCATTAGAGAGACTACAGCTTTATCTGACTTCACTGGAATACTGTTTTCTCATGCTATATTCAACTATCCTCACACCAACTTTGTAATGATTGAAAAGCTTGCTAAAGAGACTAGAAACGCTCTGCCTAAATTTCCCTGCAACCAGAAAAAAGGTGTAGAAAAATAGAGAAATAAAGTAGTTTTTCAAAGATGAGTCACAAGAGTGGAGAATGATTGCAGCCGCAGGCTATGATTTAATATAACAAAACTTACATCTTTTAAAATTGGATCATATTATGAGCCAACGTCTATCATAAAATTTAAAACTTAAAATCAAGATCTGCTGGTGCTTTAATAAGAATGGGAATGCGGATTTTCTGTTCCACCTAGGTCCTGCTCTGCTTTTTCTTTTCAGGGGACTCCTAACACTGCCTGAACAAATTACAAGCAAATTTAGCTGCGTTTGTTGATTTTTTTTTTGTTGTTGTTCTTGCTTGCTTATGACAGGTAATGTAGTAAGTTGCTGATGTCGTTGATTAATGGTCATGGGAACACTTGGGAGCATAATCAATCTTCAGAACAATTTATTGTTTGTACAGTTTACTGCCAATGCTGCAAGAAAGATTTTTTTTTCATACATTTGAAATCACAGGAAAATTGCCTTTCTTACTGAGTGGTGGGATGTTTGTTCCCTGAATTCCTGGAAGACAATAGAGGCAGTAAGTTACTGCCAGACTATCAGCCCTACTGAAGATTGTAGAGTCCACAGTCCAGGAGGTTAGTGGTCTGCCTACCATCCTGTTTTTTAGGTTGGAAACAAGGGGTGTTTGAGCAAATGAAAATGTAAGCAGTGTCTTACATATAGCATTGATTTGTAGGGTGCTGTTATTGAAAAGAGAGATAGCTGAGAGGGAGAGAGTGATGAATACATGCTACCCAGAGACTTGTCTGGCCCAGATGGCAACATTGAAGCTCTGCTTGATTTCTCCTGATTCCAATTGCTAAAGATCCCCACAACAGAGGTGATGTCATTCTGCACAGTGCCTTGACTTGTACACATTCTTATATCCATCAAGTAGCTCAGGCTCCTCAGGTCTGTCTGGGGCAGTGGTTCCCAACCTGTGGGTTGTCAGTTTTCTGCATATCAGATGTTTACACTATGATCCATAGCAATAGTAAAATTACAGCTATGAAGTATTTTTATGGTTGAGCGGGAGGTCACCACAATATGAGGAGCTGTATTAAAGGGTCTCAGCATTAGGAAGGTTGAGAACCACCAGTTTATGGGGAGAAGATCGACAACCACATGGCTATAACTTCAATGTAGGCAGGTTCCAAGAATTTGGCTGCTTTGCAGACAGGACAAGCCTAGAGAGAGAAAGAACACTATATTCCCTCAAGCTAAAGAAGCAGGCTGCTATCTTGGTGAATGTTCATTTCAACCAGTCATAGAGAATAAGAGAAGCCAACTTGGATGGGCCATGTCTGATTCTTCTGATGTCTTGAGAGCACCCATTTCACTGAACTTACAAATGGCCCTAGGTGAGACTAAAGAATGATACAATTATCGGGAAATATAACCCACAAGAAAGAATGTTCACAGAGGCTCTGCCATTCACTGTAGAGAAATACAAAGATTTGTGATAATATCACATGATGACCAGCACTCTGACAGACCATGGTCATGAAATTAAGTGTGTAAGCCAGTAAAGAGTACAGGGTGGAAATAAGAACTCTAAATGTCATTGTGCCAGCTCTTGGGGAGGAATGGAAATGATTTACTGTATCCCACATCTTAGTTCCCGTATAAATTTACACATTAATTCTCATAATCGCAGTTCTGAAAATTTGTTTTTAAATCAATAAAGAACATTTATGTATGTTTATGGATGGTAATGAGATGCTTTGATTTATGTGTGTGCTTTCTAAAGAAAAATAACGTAAAGACCAAATAACACACTTATCATCCGAACGACCCATCGCGTATTTATTTATTATTGGTGAATGATAAAATTCCACTCTCTTAGCACTTTGAAATGTATATTATCATGTAGCGATTCTGTAGTAATCATGCAGGAAAATAGGCCACTGATAATTATCCTTGTAGGGTAGCTTAGATTTTATGCTTTTTGGTTAAATTCCCCCTTTCTCCATCCCACTCCAGTGCCAGCCTCTGGTAACCTTCTACTCTATACCCTTGAGATCAACATTATAGATTTCCACTTAAGTGAGATCAACTGATATTTTCTTACTTGCTTTACTTATTTCCTTTTGAACAAAATTTTCTAGGTCTATCTATGGCATCTCATAGGATTCAATTTCTTTTTCCTTTAAGGCCAAACAGAGTAAATAGGGTTCCTCTGAGTCCACAAAGCCCATTTCCATGTCTGCCCATCTATCTGTGGCCATATAGGTCACTTCCTTACCTTAGCTTTTGTGAATGAAAAACATGGGCATGTAGGTATTTCTTAGGTACCTATTTGAACTTCTCTGGATAATCCCCACATTTAAGTGCTGTACAAAGATAATTTATAACTTCTTTCCAGCATTAACTATTTCACAAACAGAAGAAACAGATTCTTGCTTGGTGACCCTTTGCCCACACACCTCTTCAAATACATTCATCTCTTCTCTATTTACAGTCTATTACCTGTTATGTTGCTTTCACTGCAGATTTTAGAAAAACTCTAAGATCCTCAAAAACATACATTAAATTCTCTTAATGTTTTTGTGATAAAATATATCACATTGCTACATGTACTATTAGTGGCTTAGTGAACATTTTTAGAAGGCAGAAAGGTTATTAGAGGCACAAATAGTTTTATTTGCTGTTTTCTAACATGGCCATTGCACTCATGAACCCACAGGAGCTAAGGTTGTCTTATAGTCTACTTTTTGTTTGTGAAGAAACAGTGCATTCTGAAATGATTATAAACAATATAGTTATTGAACACACATAAAACACAAGCACAATTCTTTTTACTGTTATTGAACAACGTTGAATATAATTGCAGTACTGTGTTCTTATGCAGCCTCTGGTACAGGGAGTTAGTTCACTTCTACATCACTACAGATCCAAAGAATGTATTGTGTTGAAGTGTGTCCAATGACATTAAGTAATAGAGATTCCACTTCAATTATAATGCTATGCATATACCATAGTATTTATGGTCTGTCATTGACCAAATATTGTCATGTGGTACACTTAATATTTAGCAGTCCAAGAGAACATAAATAAAAAATTAAACCCAGAAAGTAGGGAAGAGTGTGAGGACATTGGCATGGTCCACACACTGTGTGAGATCTTGAGTTTTCAAACCTAGGACACAAACCAGCAGCACCACAGAGCTGACATGAGAACACAACTCTGCAAGCTCTTGGGATGCCAACAGTGTGAAGAATACATTGGCTGTTAAAAATGGACCCATGGGGTGGATGAGTTCATTTCTTGAGTAGTTATTTTAATGAGCAATCACAATTAATTCCTCCATGTGATATGTTCTAATTTGGATATTTAAAAATCTCTTCTCTCCCCTTACTGTGAGTACAAGTGAAGTTATCAACTTTAATTAAAAACAAAGAACCAGAAGTTTAGAGTGACAGCTGGGTAGATAAGAGAACCTATGCCCTTCCAAAAGATCCAAATTCAGTTCCCAGTACCCACATGGTGGTTCCCAACCATCTGAAATTTCATTTTCAGTGGATTGATGCTCTTTTTAACCTCTGTGGATGCCAGGCACATATGTGATGCACATGCATGTCTGCAGTCCCACAAAACACTCATCCACATAAAAATAACTATTGAGAGAGAGAGAGAGAGAGACAGACAGACAGAGAGAGACAGAGACAGAGAGAGAGGGAGAGAGAGAGAGAAGTTGAGTCCTGAAATTTGTGTCTCCTCACTGATGTTCCTGTTTGTTTCTTTCTCTTTGTCCAGAAGACTAATTGAGCAGAAAAATTCCAAAGTATTTAATAAAATCTCAAGGCAGGAAACAACTTCTTGTGCTGAAGTGCAAGCCGACTTAACAGAAATCAGAGTCTGCAGGTGTCCAGTTCTTGTAAGTGCTGGGCTTGTGATATTCACCATTAGAAGACAGAGAGAAGGACTGAGAAATAGATCTTCAAGTTTAATGACAGATGCATCACCCTGAGTCCCAGGTTTCATAAAGAAGCTCCTATTCTAAGAGTGTTTGCATCCCAACATGAAAGGATATTACCCCCTTTCTGGATAATTGTGCCCTGTGTGTTCTACCTTAGTAGAATGTCAACCTCTTCCCTTTCCAGCAAGGCATAGAACAGAGTGGTAGCGGAGACTTTTGAGGTGAGTCTTTCACATGATAACACTTCAGGAATCATTTCATTGTCCTCTCTGTTCAGACAGCAAGTGGCTTCATATGAGTCAGTGGTAACAATGGCTAAATTCACTGCATAAACAGCTTCATGGAAAGATCCACGTATTAAAAAGAGGAGGGACTTCACATTCCTGAAATTTCTTACTTAGTATAAGCCCTTTAATTCGTTTTTCAGTTAAAATGCTAATTTTGATACACTTTCATTAGAAATGAAAATATGCAAATATAAAAACAAAGTAATGTATGTGCATATGTGTCTCATAATCAGTGACACAAAGAAAACAGGTTGAAATTTTGCAATAATTTGGAGCTTCAAACTCTGAGTTTCCAATGTATTTTAATTGACGATCTATGCATTTTAAAGTGGGTTTTCAAGGCGAGTCTGCTGAGCACTGAATGGCCCATGATGAATCATGTTTGTGGTTTATTTTCTTGATGCATTCCCATGGCCTTGGAGAGTAGCATCCTTAATGAATAGGAGCACTCTGCATTTTTATACTCTTATTGCTCTGTAAATATTAAGAGGCATTTGAAAAACAGGCTTTCTCACCTTTGTAGTTTATGTCAGACAAGAGTTTTATTTACCACACCTTTTAGAAAAGAAAATGAGAGGGAAAAGAAAGTAAATGGCTGGCCTTTATGCTAAAGGATAAAACGAGGGATCTATCAGTATAGATTTTTCTTGAATCCTAATTTAGTTTTGAAATCATTTACTTTCAAGAAACAAAAGCAATCATTTTTTTTATTCTTTGGATAGTATTTCATTTCTATGCAAAATATTTGACTTTAGAGTATAGAAGTTGAACTAATAATCGATCACTTGAGTTTTGTGTTTATTATTTCCTGTTACTTTGTATTTTATAATTTTATTCATTAGATGCTTATCATTTAAGTGTTTAAGCTTGTAGGATAACAATCTTTAAGAAATTGGAGAAATGGAAATTAATGGGGAAAAATAGTTAATACTGAATCATAAAATACATTTCACAATATTCAATAAATTTAGCTGAAAACTCGACCTTAGTTTTTTTAATAGTTAACAGAGAACATTCTAGAAACATTTTACCTCTAGCACTGAAGGTTTTTTCCTGTGTGTCCTACCGTGAAATTAGATTGCTTACATATTCCACTATATACTTTCAAAATGGTATATTTAATGCATAGTTAAGATACCGAGAAAAGATTGTTAAATCAACTATGGAAATAAGCTATATTTTAATCAAACTGGAAAACCAATTTTCTTGGTGTCAATAGTTTTTGGTGGGATAAGATGATCTTTTGGTTATGGTAAGAACACCTAAAGAGAAAATGGAAGTGAAAAAAAATTTTTTGTTGTTTTTACTGTGTTGTTGTGTATCCAACAATCCTTACATGGCTTAAGATGATGGTGGACAATTTTATCATTATAAATTATCACAATGATCAACTAGGTCAGTGGGGGAATTTCAAGTAAATATTCAATATAAGCTGAACAAATTAAGTTATCTCTGTGGAACATATTGAAGAATGTCTAACAGTATTGTTAGACTAACTGGGAGAGCATCCAAGGGATGTATTTGGACTTTGGCACCTTTTCCCCCTGATCAACAGAGTATGGAAATAGTTGCTCTCTCCAGATGTTAAAATCATAGTGGCAATATTTGTTGACTGGACGTTACATGCCACAATATGTAATTGCTGCAGTCATATTAACATAGCATATTCGTGATTTGTAGTTTAAAAAAAAAGCCACAAACAAAGGCCTGGGACAAGTGACTGTAACTCACTGTGTGTTAAGGAAAGACATCAAGATAGTACTGTTAGTGGTATGCATAAGAGGGAAACATGGGCTCTTCTGAATGGATAGATAAAGATTTCTGGGAAGAACTGGTACCTGAGGGGGTCTGGAGAAACAGCTAGAATAGGACCTGGAAGAAGAAAGCACTTCTTGCAGAAAACACCTTTTTTCAAGTGTAAGTGTGTGATTGTCTTCTGGTCTCCTCCTGTCTTAGATGTCATTCTTGTCCACAGAAAAGTTACCATAAGGAGCCATTTTACTTCTCCCTTCTCCTGCACACCACCAGACCCTGCTAAGTTTTCCACGCTTCTGTCCTGTCTGTCTCCGTGGCTGCTTGTGGGGTTCTCAAAATACTGGTTGAAGTGCGTTGCTCACTTAGATTCTTGACACTGTTTCTCTCATAATTGACTTGAGAGACATGAAGATCAGTTCCACATCTCTGTGCATTGATATGGATATGGTTAGATTATAGGGACACTTCTTCATTTCTATTCCCCTGATGCCCATTGGGACCAGCCATCTAACATCCCCAAATCCAGACAAGCTGAGTGCAGGGTCCAGTTCTCTGCTAAACCAGAGACTGGGGGCACAGGGTTGGAAGTTGCCAGGGGAGGCAGGAATTGTGAGCAATTTTGTTTACTAGAAATATGAGAGACATATAAGAAATTGTTAAAACATGGAGTTGAAAGATATTCTAGCTTCAACCTATAGAGGTATTTGACAGAATGGGAAAATTGCATTTGGTTTGATAAGAGATGATTTTTGATAGAGGGTTTTCAGCGGGGTTTACTATACGTATTCATCTTTCTCTCTCCCTCTCCCCCTCCCCCTCCCCCTCTCTCTTTCCTTCCCTCCCTCTCCTGGTTATAGGAGGATAAAGGGAGAAGTCTCCTGGTGTTCAGCCAGAATAGCCTCTCTCTCCTTATCTCATCTCTTCTCTCTTACTGCAGTGCACATGCTCATCTGTCTGCACAGATGTTTCACTGTCATAGACATTTCACTGTAGTTGGGGGGGCGCGTGAGGTGCCATTGTTTTATCTCCCCATGGTGATAACCCTAACCCTAACTTTAATCCCAAACCCAGTCCTAACAGCTCTGGAAACTTGAGAAGGGCTTCTTGAAGAAGAAAACAGAGGATGAATTCTCTCAGTCCTCTTTGGAATGCCATGGTTATAAAGGGCACAAACGTCTTTTAGAGGGAGGTGTATTACTTTTGACAAAGAAAGTAGACAACACCATTAAAATTGGAACCCCGACTGAACCCCTTTGCACTGGCAGAAACTAGACAGAAGCTAAAACAAATCTCTGAGTATCACACTCTGCCGACAGCAGCGAGGTTGTTTAGCGAGATTCTAGCCAAGTGTTCGAGGGACTCTGAAATGCTTCCAGTTTACAGTACATTTGGCAACTCTCTGGTGGATAATCTTTTTTGATGTGTATTCTGTTTGGAAGTGAACTTGATACCGGTTGCTTTAAGTAGTATTTTTTTTTAAATCTGTTGCTGTGTTAATTATAGCAGGGACAACCGCAACACAATCACAGAGTGATGTGAATGTTTTATTCAATGAACCAAAGAAATATCCACCAGGGCTGTATAGAAATGGCAGTGGACTGTAAACAATCAAATATGAACGAGGCTAGGTAGCCAATGGCACTGACGACTTATGAAGCTGAACACTAGGAATTTTTCCCAGCTGCAGTTTATGTGAGAGTCACTGAAGAAAGCAACCCCTGGCATGATTATATTTTCTCATGGAATGTAACTAATTTCACACTGGAATAATTTTGACAAGCGCTCTTAGTTTCTTCCCATATGTTTTATTTTATTGTCTTGAAAAGTGGTCCTTGCCCTGGCACATTTGGTTGCTATTGAACACTGTAGGAAAAATGTTTACATTTTGAGCAATCATCAGTAACTGAAAAAGGAGGTAAGTCATGGCACATTGCTTTTGCACAATTGTGTGTAGGCAGAGGCCTTAAGACCTCTGCCTACACACCAAAGCAAAGAAGCCATCTTGGCTTCTCCACAAGACCTGAGGCAAAGAGACGACTGGAAATCACGATGGACGCGTAAGCTGGGAATCCATAACCATCCAGACCAGGCGTGTATGTAGGAAAGCCAAGAAATCACTTTGTTCCCAGTTTAAGCAGAAACGCTTGAGAGGTAATGGCATAATTGGCTAATGTTCTAGGATGCTCGGTATTTACTCCTTTTTTTTGTCTTAAAAGCTATTCTACAAATGTTTTATAAAATATGTACAAAGGGAAATAAAGAGTGCACAAAAGGCACACTGACTGTAGGTCTCTGACTTTCTTCAAAGCTATATAAATAGCTTTCATGTACGGATGTTGCATCGACTCTTGAATATCTTTTAGAAGGCTTTACTTTGTACTTAATTCTTTTATGGACTCAAAAAGAAAGCAAGCTTTAAATGGCTTATGTGAATTTACCTTCTCTACCTCCATTCCATACATATGAAGATACACACAAGTATATATATATATATATATATATATATATACACACACATTCACATACGTATATCTCTCCCATACCAACACACCTCACACAGCTGTATTTCCCCACTTATATATCCCACAAACACAATCTGCCCCCGTACCTGTATACCCCAACCTATACAGCCCTACAGTTAGATTCCCCATATCCCTTTTCTTGCAGAAATGTAAAGACTTATGCTGTAGATAAAAATCAGTCTGTCAAAAAAAGTCTGTTATTTCAGGGTGAAAACAATTTTGCTCTCTGTCCTTTCAGAATTCTCAGTCAGGATGTCCTGTAGCAAAATAGAGATTCATAAGTGCAGGACGAACAGAAGTTCATTCCTACTTGTTCCTTATGCATTAATGGGGCTACTCAGAGATAAAAGTGAATCTTCAGGGACAGAGTTCAAGCTTATGCTTAGTACTCAGAACAACTGAAGCCCAGGCTCACTCAGTCCTATTCTGTTCTTCTACTCTATTTGTCATTTGAATGTCTTCCAAATGGGTGAAATGGAGCTATAGTGAAGTTAAATTACCCCCCTCTTCTCTCTGCGAAAAAAAAAAAACAGACACTACACAGACTAACAGGAGAAAGATATATAAATATACCATGAGTCTATGTGCAGGAGACTGAGAAAATATAAGATGGGAAGAAAAGCCAATGCTTAGAAAATATATAGAGTCCAAATCTGTAGAGGAAGGAGGAGTTTAGAGTTTCTGGACCTGGTGGTGGTTATAGGAGGCTAAAAAGAGAAGACACCTGGTATTTAGTCAGATAAAGGAGTAAATTTAAAGGACGTTCGTGTCATGGTTTGGGGAAGAAAGAGAAGTCAGGACATGAATTCAGGAGTTTGCCTTCCTTTAGCACCACATGAAAAGTACAGCTAAACATCATTGTTTGATGATGTTGTTTTTCTGAGTCCCAGGACAAAGAAGCGTTAGATGTTAACAAGCAGGGCTATAATTTCTCTGAGATACCCTGGCACCCATTATTCTGTAGCTGTGCCAGCAGTAATGAAGATATTCTAAATGAGAGACACCTCTATTCCTTCCCTTGGCTACCAGAAACTTAAATAACGGAGTCTAAGAAATTGGGACCCTGGTGCCAGTTAGAGGGGAAAATTGTCTTCCAGAAAGCGATTTCACACAGGTCTAACAACTTGTCAGACCACATTGCAAGGAGGGAGTGGAACTGAGACCATGTGATGAACAGAGCTTAAAGCTCAACCCAACTCTAATGCCCAAGATAGAGCTGGGAGTCCCTAGACTCTGGTATTTGTTTCCTTCCTCCTTATGAGTAGCCCAAACCAATCATCCCATTGAATCAATCACGTTCCTGATTTTTAACTGTGACTCATCCTCATTAATTGGCCTATTGAGGATGAGTGGCCAGGACCCAGACTCTAATCATAAATCTTCCAGAAGAATTTCAACATAGTACCAGTGTAAGATAATAAAAACAAGAAAACAATGTTATTCATTCAAAGATAATTGGGTGTTGTTGTTTTTAACACCTGGCACCATGTTAATGTGCAAAAGGCATAAAGAACTGAGCGAGATGATACTATTTCTTGACTTCTTAGATGCAGAATAGCAAATCCACAGGCAACTATGACATCCTGTGATAAGCTCTGTAATAAAATAATGATTCATAGGTCATGGTAGAACTCATGATACATTATACCCCAAAGAAGAATGGAAGACACCATTCTAAAATATACCTCTATGGCATATTGACTATTTTGAGAAACAACCGCAATTGGATCATAACTGGAAAATTAACTATTTTTAAGAGAAACCTATAGACAAAAATCTCCATTGCGTGTGTTTTTGTGGCTGTGTGTTCCTGTGAGTGCAGGTGCGTGTACATGTGTATGCATGTGGGGGTCAGAGGTTAATGGCTGATGACAACTGTCTTCTTTATTTTCTTTTTTTCCACAGTACCACCACCACCACCACCACCACCACCACCCTCATCATTGTTATTTTGAAACAGAGTCTTTCACTAAACCAGGAGCTCTCTCTCGATTTCATCTGGAATGGCTGACCAGCAAACCCTGAGTATCCTCCCGTGTCGGAGTCCTCAGTGTTGGGGTTATAGGTGTGAGCTACCACATCTGCCTTTTACTTAGGAGTAGGGGATCCAAACTCAGATGTTCATGATTGCACCAAAGCATTTGATGACTGAGCCATGTCCTGACGCTGAAATTTCTGCTTTTTAAGTTACTGATCTCTGAAACCTCTGCAGAGGATGAGGAAGTAGAGAAGGGGTTCTCTTGGATCTGTGGAAAAGAGCCTGTCTTTATCTAAGGTGGGACTGCCTTGGTCTTCTAATCCTTCCTCACATTTCCTTCAACCCTTCCTTTGTTTCGTAGAACAATACCATTGCAGACTGAAGTTTAAATGTTTTCTTTGAGATTGAGTCTAGAGTCTAGCCTCACTTCCTGGATTCTCCTAAGGCCCTAAGAAAATACAGGAACTAGTAGACCGCAATGCATTTGTTTCTCTTATGCATTAATCATTTGGTACACAGTGTTCCAGTTTAGAAACACAAAGGACATAGAAAACTAACTCCACCCCCTGACACAAGTAGAGAATGAGGATGCTTCCAGTAAGGGGAGTCCCAAATCCAAAAGCACACAGGAAGAAACCTGCTGTTCTTCTCCCATCAATAGCAGCAAAATCTAACTCCCCATCTGGAAAGATCATTCTTAAATGCACAGGACAAATTATCTCACAGAGCCAAAGTGATGATAAAACACTTTTTAGCTCACTAAAAGGAGACATGCATAACTCCTAAAATATCAGAATGGCTCTCAATCTCAGTCCTAACAGTCTTCAAGAAAAAGAAAGTTATATGAATTTCTTCCTTACTTAGATTGACAAAGAAAGATTTCTGTTTGATGTACTGTATGACCATGAATGTGGGAAAAATAAGCTCTTCTCTTACTTTAGCAGAGTACATCCTTTTGTGGAGTATTCATTGGCTTTTGCCAGTGTTCTGAAGTCTGAGGAGAGGCTGTGCTAAATTGGTTAAGATGTTAGTCCCAGTGTGGAGAGAGACAGACAGCTCTAAGGCCTAAGCCGTGTAGCAGTGATCTTGTCACAGGAAAAAAAAAAACAAAACCAAAATCAAACCGTACTAGAAACAAACAAGGAAAACAAAACCAGAGAACTGCTAACTTCTAACTAATCTGTCTATCTATCTATCTATCTATCTATCTATCTATCTATCTATCTATCTATCTATCTATCTATCTTATTCATTCATTCACTTTTCACCTCAATCAAAGACCCTCTCCCTCTTGTCCCCTGAGTTACACCCTGACTCTCCACTGAGTACCAACGTTTGCCCTGGCATATCAAGTTTCATCAGGGCTAAGTGCATCCTCTTCCACTGAGGTCAGACAAGCCCCACCCCTGCTCCGATTGTTGGGGATCCCACATGAAGGCCAAGCTGCACATCTGCTGCATGTGTGTAGGGGACCTAGGTTCAGCCTATGCATCATCTTTGGATGACTATTCAGTCTCTGTGAGCCCCCACGGGCCCAGGTTTGTTGACTCTGTGGGTCTTTTTATGGTGTCCTTGATCCCTCAGTGTCCATCAGTCCTTCCTCCTCTTCTCCCACAAGACTCCCAAACTCTGCCAGATGTTTGGCTGTGAGTCTCTGCGTCTGTTTCTTTCTGAGGCCAGATGAAGCCCCTCAAATGACGGCTCTGCAAGCATATCAAAGTATCATTTATAGTGTCAGAGGTTGGCTCTCTCCCATGGGGTAGATCTCAAGTTGATTAGTCATTGGTTGGCAATTCCCCCAATTACTGCCTCATTGTTACCCTGTGCATCCTGTATGCAGGGCAAATTTTGGGTCAACAGTTTTGTGGGTGGGTTGATGTTTCGTTTTCCTTCACTGAAAGTCCTGCCTGGCTACCAGAGGTGGCCATTTCAGGATCCATACCCCTCACTTCTAAGAGACTCATCCATCTATGGTCATCCCCATACCTCAGGAGCCTCCTCTGCCCCAGGTCTTCAGCTTGTCTCAGAGATGCCCCTACCAATTTCCCTGCTCTCTACCAGTCCTCTTTCTCCCAAGCCCTGCTCAGAGATCTGAGGACTCTGAGGTAGCATCAGAGTGTGCAATAGCTTCCTTATTCTGGTGCTAGTGTGTGAAGGCCTGCATGACACACTCTGCATACAGCTTCCACACTCTACATACAGCTTCCTTCACAGCCCTTGGCATTGCCTTTTTTTACACGGTGAAAGCTGGACTTCAAGTATGTGAATTCCCTAACATTGTCTTTGTTGAGCAAGTTTGTTATCTTCTTGCCCTGAGTAACGCAGATTTCCTTCCTATTTGCTCTTCTTTTCTGAGTACTGGCTTTGGAACCTTAATATAGTCTCAAGTTTGGTAACAACACAGCTTGAAAAATTAGTTCATGTATGGAGAACAATTGAAAATTTATCAAAATGTCATACTTCTCAAAGAAGAACTCCAATTTATCCTGGAGGCATACTATTATACGTTTGCAAAGTGGCATGTGTATAATGCTATTAATTTCATGATTGCTTATAAGAGTAAAATTTAGAAAACATTTGAGTTGCATTAATAACACAGTGATTAAATACAACATGCTATTATGTATGCTTCAGAAGAGAACTACATGGCTGCCAGGAAATGATATGGAAACAGCCCTCTCTTAAAGGTATAATTAGGTGAAAATGGCAATGTATAGAACATGCTTTATCACATCCTATCATTTTCATTAAAGCAGAGGGAAAATATGCTTACCTCTGCTTATTTATGTATAAATATCTTCAGGAGCAAACAGACAAAATTAGTTGATGAGAGAGGAAACTGGGTTGAATTAAAAAATAGGGCAAAGGAAACTTTTCACAGGAAAAATTTAATATATGTATATATGTATATATATATATATGCACATATATATATGTATGTGTATATATGTTATATATACACATATATGTGTGAAAGAAACAAATAATTCCAACCTGGATTCTTTGAAACAGGAAGTTTTATTTTAGCTGAATCTTGGGAGAGGAATATTTCAAGCAGAGAGGAAGAAAGAAATGAATACCATGAGACATTGTAGGAAACACATGAAAATCTTTGGGGTGGGGGTGGGGGCAGCAGAAGCACAAAATGCCACTTAGCAGCAAAGTTCAAAGAGGTAAGAAAAGAGCCATGATACATAAAACAAGGGAACAGAAAGTTCCAGAAGGAAGATCTGATCATTAGCAGCAAGCACAGCAGGGAGGTCACGCAAGGCTGCAGCTCTCCTGTGGTTATCTGCCGTTGATGGCATCTCTCTACTCTCTGCTCCTTGCCTCTGGGCCCTGAAGTTAAGGGTGTTAGTTTTATTTCTAGCTTCACTAGCCAGCGATTTTCAGATTGTTTGCCATACACAGGTCTCTTTGTTAGATACAAGGGGAATACCAAAGTTTCAGGAAACATAAGATGCTGTTTCAACACCTTTTAATCTACCCTGTGAGAGAAATTGTGTATACTCAGGAAGAGGTGGGTGGTCATGGAGCAGTGTGTCTCAAAGTGCAGAGCTCAGACACATTCCTGATGTTCACATAGTCAGTATGTTAAATACGTATAGGCAGAAATTCAAAGAGTTCATCATGTACATTCTAACAATCCATTGTCAAAGACAATATGAATACTACACATCATCATTCTTTAATAATAATGATAATAATAATAATAATAATAATGAACAGTAATAATAAACAATAGCCATAGCAATGTATTGTCCCTCCTACTAAAGTCAGTTTCTTCACATGTATTTCTATGCTGGTCCCACAGTTTTGTTTTTTGGGTTTTTTGTTTGTTTGTTTGTTTGTGTCAAGACAGGGTTTTTCTATATAGCCCTGGCTGTCCTGAAACTCACTTTGTAGGCCAGGTTGGCCTCGAACTCAGAAATCCGCCTGCCTCTGCCTCCCAAGTGCTAGGATTAAAGGCATGCGCCACCACCGCCCAGCGGTCCCACAGTTTTGAATATCCAGGCATGAGAGGCTGATTCCAAAAGGGATCCATTATTTAAGCTGGGAAATGTGAGGAGATGCTGGTCACATTGGTCAGATGTGGGTGCTGCTGGCGAAAGGATCTGCATAAAGCAGAGTAGGACTCTTCGGAAAGCAGCCTGTAATGCTGTGTGCTCACCCTGTGATCTAGTCTAGCCCCATTGAACCGGAGGTCTCTATGCCTCGAAACTGGAACTAGATATGCAGTAGTCAGGTGACCCCTCCTAATTTTAGCTTACTTGCCCACAATTTACAAGAGCCACAGATTCTTTTTCTTTCTGTTCAATGTTCTCTAAGAGAAGCCAGGTCTACAAATGTAACAGATACATGGTAGGAACTGTTGCGACTGAACAAGACTGGGCATCTGTTCTGCTAGCCTGTGGGGTGGTCTCTGAAGAAAGTGTCACAGTGTAGTCAACCGCAGAATCAAATCGTCTTAGGGTCCCTTCATGCGCTAATCTTTTAATTAGCTTTAATATTCTAAGAGTTGTACAGAGATGACTAGCCTAAAGATGAGATTACTCTAGGAAGCTTTTCTCAGGGTTTTTCAATAATGGCTCTTGAATAATAATTCCACTGATGCCATGGGTGTGCTTCTGGGGAAGTGTGTGATCAAATATCACCACTTGGTTTGATAAATGTTTGCAAGAGGAAATAGTTTACCATCTTCACTGAGTGATGTAGGTATTATTATTTTTTTTTCTTTTGAAAACCTTGTCATGCCACTCCAACAGACAATATTTACAAAAAAAATTTAGGGACAAAATTTGCACATAGTAGTTCCTCAGCTTTGTATTATATGAAAGCCATTTAGCTGGTGTGTTAGCCGAATCCAGATATCTGTAATAAAATACCTCACAAAGATAACATAAGAAGCAGAGAAGGTTACTTTGGCCTGCAGTTCTAAATGTCTAGGTCAAGACTGAGCATCCACATTTGTTTGGACCTCTTATAGGGGTAGATTTTTGTAATTGGAGTTTGCTTCAGAGAAAGAAGCTTCAAGAGAGAGGGTAGAAGAGCTCCCAGCATGCTTTGGAAAAACATGCACCCAACACCATTGATTAAATCTCACCTTCTAAAGGCTTACTAATGCCTCCTAACATTGCTCCTTTGGAGACCAAGCTTTACATGTGAATCCATAGAACCAGGTAATTACCATCTGACTCAGATGCATATCATCTTCAGAGCCTTACAACTGGAATAGACTTGGGACGATTGGTAGAATCCAGCCTGGAACATGGAATGTCGTTCAGGCTACATCCATCTACAGCAGCCTGCTTCTTACAATCACCGTAAAACAAAACAAAACAATCACATCTCAAGAAAATCAGATATTGGTTTGCCAGATTCCTGGACATCAGAAGACATCCTGTAATGTTGTGTCCTCACTGTTTTCACATTACAATGGCACAATACTTTCCCTACAGTGAAAGTTCTCTTCTATCCCCACCTGGGTACCAGGGATAGCCTAGAAGACCTAAGCTATATGCTACTCATCAACCACAAGGCACAAAACCTCTTTCGTCTATGACAACTGTAGGATGGGAGCCTTCTCTGCCTTGTGGACCTGAACACGCACCAGAACACTTGCCCTACTGCCGTCTATGCGTTGATAAATTTTAAAATTAATTTCTTACCCCAAAGTACAATATCTCTCAGTATTATTACACTTGAGACTCAAAATCAGAAACCATTCATCGACAACCAGAAGCTATGTAGATTTCAAAGGCAAACACAATGTGAGCCAAGCTATTGAAAACAATCTCGACGTCAATTTAAACCTTTGACATTATTACTCTCCCACATTACATTTACAGGAAAAGAAGTAATTTGAAACAGGAGCCATGCATCCCAGTTAATTTTTCTCACGGCATGGATACATCTCAGTGTGTCACTGATTATGCCTATATACATTGAGGGATCATTACGGTAGGTGGAGTTCAACAGGGAAGCAGAGCCAATGACATACACATGTATCGAATACATATAATGAAATTTATATAAGGAATGGACTCACTTGATTATACACACTGATCTATCGTCTGTACGCTGGACAGAAAAGTTTGTGGTGTTGTGCAAAAGCAGGAGAGATGAACAGCTGATAGTTTTTAGTCCACAGCAGCAGGCACACCAGGTACTGTTGATTCATGTCTTACTTCAGTAGTCAGGTGGAGAGGCAGTTCAACCATCCTTCATCCTTTTGTTTTGGGGTGGGACGTTCAATGCACTGGATGGTGCTCTCCTCATTGGATAAGGCTAGCTACTTACTGAGCTCATCAGTTTGAATGCTAATCCCTTTTGAAATTACATGTATACGTGTTATAAACAATGGCCATTTATTGACCCAGTGTTCTGGGTATCAGCCGACCCAGATTAGTTGACAGATGACGTCAATCGTTCGTGATGTGACATCAAAGCTTTAGTGGAGTCGTGCTTTGTGCTAAGCTAAGTACTCATCAAAAGAGGTCACCTCTAAGGATTAACTGATAAATGTTTCTAAACCCTTGTCACCGTGTGTGTGTGTGTGTGTGTGTGTGTGTGTGTGTGTGTGCATTCACGTGTGTACATGCCAGAGGAGAGTCTCAGGAGGATTCTCAGGTCTATCCACCTTATTTATTTGATTTTTGTTTGTTTTGGTTGGATTTTTTTTTTTTTGAGATAGGAACTCTTCATTGACTCCTTTACAAAGATGATTTTTATTCCGTTATTTCATGTTTGTGTGTGTATGTGGGCACACATGGTATGGTGCATGTATGGTGGTCAGAGGACAATGTGATGGAGTAAATTATTATTTTTTCATATTGTGTGGGTTCCAGGGATTGAATTCATATCTTTAGGCTTTACCTCTGATCCATATTAATGGCCGGTAATTGGCCCCTTAATTTCAACTTTCCAACTAGCCAACTTTTACAATTCCCAGAGCACAAAGTGAGATGACAAAGATCTGCCAAAACATTCAGAGGTGGGCCTGGCCTCCATGTCCCCTCCCTAGCAGTTAACCCTTTCCACTCAATGTTATTGAATAATAAAAAGAATATTGTTTTGCCATTTGTTCTAATTCATGTTTGCTCCAGAAGTTCTCTAGTTTACCAGTCCAGTGCTGATATTTCCGATGTGCACCACCACAACTCAACTTTTTACACCAGTACTAGGGATTGACCTCTTGGCACTTGCTTGGCAAGCGGTTTATGAACTGAGCCATCACTTTAAGCCCAACTCTTGATGGTTCACAATGTGAAACTGACAAGCTGGGTTCTTGATTTCCAGACAAATGTGCCCATATTGGCTACCTGAAATTACTCAGTATTTTCAAATTGTTTGTGTAGGACAAATCACAGTGACCAAATCTCACTTTATTCACTGGTATTGTGGGAAAACCATGGTAACTGTGACTGCCTCTGATGATTTGGGTAGATATGTGTCAACTCACTTTGTCTTGTGCTGAGGATTCAAGAATGTTACCCTCTATGCATGCCTAGGACTAGCTCCTGTTGCTGGACCCAGCACTGGCACAGGCTGCACAATCCTTGCTGCTTCTAGTAAGCACTGGGCGTGATTGGCAGTACTGTAGAAAGCAGCAGCTGGCTAGGAGACAGAAGGAAGGCAAGAATGATATCAATAGTCTCCACAGGGATTTATCTTAAAGCCTGCCATCTTGTCAACATTGTTTCAATACGACAGCTGAAGCATTCACCAGGTATTGCACATTTGACCCCAGTTGGCTCGCCACTTTAAGCTGTGCCTTATTTTAAATGGAAGGGCTGACCCTCCGAGAAGCTACAGTCTGAATCGGAGTTTGGTTCGTCACCAAGTTCAAGATGATTATCTGAAGTTTGTTTGAACCTCGAGGGAGAATAAAATTGAACTGAAAAAAAACTCTCACCCGAGCAAATTTCTCCAGTGATTTTTGGCCTTTCAGCTTCTCCTTAGAAACGACATGAAAGCGGCTTTTGTCCCTCGGCCATCTGGGACTAGACTGTAGATTCTCCATGTATCATCTGCCATTCCGGTGAGAATTGAGCAGCAGAAAAATAGTCAATCATTTTTTGAAATAAGAAGCAGGATTCAGAGTTTAATCTCAGGTTTACACATTGTTGACTAAATGTTTTTTAACTGATACATACTGTCACACTCAACAGTTTATGCATGTCCACTCTTATGAACTAATGTTTTAGTAATAAAACAACAATTAAAGCTAATAAAATTATAGTTTCAGAAGTAGTCAAAAGGTAGGCTAGAGAGTTGGCTCAGCAGTTAAGAGAATATACTTCTCCTGCAGAAAACCCAGGTTTGGTTGTCAGCACCTGTGTCTGGTGACTCATAACTGCCCTTAACTCCAGCTCCCAAGAGCTGGACTCTTCTGGACTCTTCAGGCCCTACACTCACATGTGTGTGCTTCCACACACATATGAATTCTTATGCACATTTAATTAAAATCAAAATACATTTTTTAAAAAAAAGGGTCAATAAGAACATAAGCTTAGACTTGGGCTTAAAAAATTTTGGCTCTTATTGACCAAGAAGAAGTTATTAATCTCTTTGAACTTCAGTTTACTTACCTTGAAAATATATTTGTCAGTGTCTCCCATACAGGTATAAACTGAAGATGGTGTAGCCTCTAAAAACAGTGTCTACATCATGATACCTTTTCCAAACACAGTAATAATTTCTATCACAATAAAACACACACACACACACACACACACACACACACACACACACACACACACACACACAAACACACACACACACAGAGTAGATATGTAATACCTGCCATTATTTTACAAACTAGCTTAAGTCATGTTTGCCAACATTCTAAATCAAGAAAAAAATATTGAGAACAATAATTTTAGAAATTCTGTGATGCCCTACTGGGGATTTACACTACTATACATTACTGTTCCCTATATGTGTTTGCAAGAGAGATGTTGTGTGTTTATTCTTCACTCTTCTTTAATCACTGTGCCACTCCAATAGCCAGCTTTTAAAAAATTCGTAATAATTTAAAAAGAATAGTTAAAGGATGATAACTTTAACAATAAAAATGAAGTTCTTAATTTTAGGTTTGGAGGTTATCTGAGTTGTGATGTTCTGATCAGCAAGTTAGGGCCTTCTGAAGTGGAGAAGCATTGTGATTCTTTGAATTGCCAACCAGGAGTGACTAACAGATATGTCCAAGGAAATAGCAGAGACTGGACTAGTATTCAGCTAGGTAAGAGTGACATTCATGAACCCAAATGTGTCAACTAAGATGGGATATTTCATCTTAACTCTGAAGGCAGCTTTTCTTTCGAAGTGCATATGTGGTGGTAGCATATAGCCTCATGTCCAAGCCAATAGCAAAGCATGAGTGGTTCAGTGGGTTAGTGGGTTAGTGGGTTAGTGGGTTAGTGGGTTAGTGGGTTAGTGGGTCAGTGAGTCAGTGAGTTAGTGGGCTGGTTTTCACTCCAGCAGTGTATGTAGAACATTACAGTAAAAATCTCCCCACATCATGCAAAATTTTATGTCTGCATTTCATTTAAAGTTTTCATTTTATTACCATTGTGCTCTCTCTCCTCTTTCTCTCTCAAGCATGTGCTCACTTTCTCTCTCTCTCTCTCTCTCTTTCTCTCTCCCTCTCTTTGTGAATGCAAGTATAAAAAAACATGAATGTCATAGTTTTTACCCACTGAACCATCTGACTGGCCCATCTCTGTATTCAAATTGGTGTTTCTAAACATAGATATATGTGTGTGTGTGCATGCATACACATATACACACACATATAAAATATTTCAACTTAATTGAATGCATCTATCAATGAAGTGAGGAGGCATCAAATATTTTGAAATACTAATTTTGAGTAAAGAATGTTAATTTTCAAGGGGAGGAAGCAGAATCTATGTTGTCAGATAACAGATTATATAATATGTATGATGCTGTGAATGTGGAAATGCATACAAAGTTGACTTGGAAAATTGTATTCTCAAAACACTTAGGACAAAGGTATCATTGCACTAATTACTTGTTGGGAAGATTGCAATGAATAAAACCACCTATGTATATTAGAGGTAGTTTTAAGTATAACCTATTCCTTTTTCAGTTACAGAGCTCACTGATTCCTTCAGTGAAGAACTTGGTTTCTTTGTATAAGAAAGAGCTTGTGCTGCCCACTTTCCTGTCTCTTCATTAGAAAACTGAAAATTTCAAAATAAAGTGCTAGAAACTCTTTTAAATTCCCTGTCAAAAGAAAAGCCCCTGTAATTAGTAGCTGGTAATTATGTATTCCTCGTCCTCCATAAACACCAGCCTTCATCGGAAAATAACACTGTAGAAGCTTTGATTGTTTTAGTTCCCCACAAACAGGCATTTAATTTCTTCAAAGGAAAAGGAACATGTTTCTCTCCCTCAAGTTGACTCATTAAACACAGTAGCAATCAAAGTAACCAGCTATGGAGACAAAGGCAGTGGTGAGATTTGGCCCACTTACTGCACACATGCATCTATTTCTATACTGTATTACACGACTCATGCTAGGGCAGGCACCATGAATAGGGCCATAAGGAGGGTGGCATGAAACTGCACAAAGTAGATGTTAGCACATGCTTTTATAAAAAGACTGAAATACTGAAAGAAGGCCCTGTCATCGTCTTCTTCTTCTTCTTCTTCTTCTTCTTCTTCTTCTTCTTCTTCTTCTTCTTCTTCTTCTTCTTCTTCTTCTTCTTCTTCTTCTTCTTCTTCTTCTTCTTCTCCTTCTCCTTCTCCTTCTCCTTCTCCTTCTCCTTCTCCTTCTCCTTCTCCTTCTCCTTCTCCTTCTCCTTCTCCTTCTCCTTCTCCTTCTCCTTCTCCTTCTCCTTCTCCTTCTCCTTCTCCTTCTCCTTCTCCTTCTCCTTCTCCTTCTCCTTCTCCTTCTCCTTCTCCTTCTCCTTCTCCTTCTCCTTCTCCTTCTCCTTCTCCTTCTCCTTCTCCTTCTCCTTCTCCTTCTCCTTCTCCTTCTCCTTCTCCTTCTCCTTCTCCTTCTCCTTCTCCTTCTCCTTCTCCTTCTCCTTCTCCTTCTCCTTCTCCTTCTCCTTCTCCTTCTCCTTCTCCTTCTTCTTCTTCTTCTTCTTCTTCTTCTTCTTCTTCTTCCTCCTCCTCCTCCCCGTCCTCCTCCTCCTCCCCCTCCTCTTTGTTGTGTGTGTATTTTCTCAGATCCATCTTCATTTTCATTTGTGTATGCATTCATGTATATGCAGGTGAGCATGGGAATATGTGGAGGTCAAAGGTGCACAACACGGACATTACTCGGCCAGTTGCTTCTTCATCCTGTTTACTTGCTTATTCACTTATCTATTCATTTATTATATATGTATGGTATATGCATATGTATATGTGTGGTACATGTGCATGCATGTGTATGCACGCAAGCAAAGAAGCAAGAGTGATGCCATGTGTATTCATCTTTAGCTCTCTGCTGTTGTTTTTCTGAGACAGAGTGTCTCAGTGAACCCAGAGCTCTCTGATTTGGCCTTTCTTGCTGGCTGGAGGTCTCTGGGGAATCCACCTGTCTCGGCTTTCCCAGCACTGAGATCATTGAGCCCGCTAGACTTTTATACATAGCTGTAGAAGATATAAACCGTTATACTTTCATGGCAAGCACTTTTCCTACTAAGCCAGATCCCCAATGTATGTTCCTGGGAATTTTGAAAGCAACTTGTTATCTCCTGCTGAAGTCAGTTTTATAGGAGACTTTGACTCCATGTTAGGTCTTCTGCCCTTGTTCCCAAACCTAGACATTACACCTCCATCCATTCTCTGGATTTGTAAAACACTTCTGTCTTCCATGACTTGAGAATCAAATGGCCCTAAAGCTTTGCCAAATTTGTAGTAATTCATCATTTACCTGTTCAAAGGAAGGTGCCTACAAAATAGAGCAAAATGATTTGTTCTTATTCTTCACAAGCCGTTCTGTACTGGTCTTGCTGATCTTCACAACTGCATTGCCTTGTTGATAATTATTTATTTTTTACTTTTTAAGAAAGCATTCAGAACAGTATCTCATTTCACTTTGTGTCTTCCTGATTGGTCTGCTGGTTTGCAGTTTGTTTTCCACTTAAATCGTGATGTTTCTCAGGTAACTTCCACAGGCACTGGACAATGAGATACTTGAAAGTTAAAAAAGGAAAGAGACTACTTCAATGGTAATTAAAGACTCTCTGGGTATTTTATTCCCTTTACTTCTTAGTAAAGTATATGGTTTTCTCCTAAAGAATGTTGTCTTCCCTCTCACTGAAAGATAGCTGACTTTTAAAAAGTGACAACTCCAATAATCATTGACATTCATGTGTGGTACCCTGTGCAACTAGTTTAGTGTTCAATGTCTAGCATGCTCTCTAGTTGCTGCCATAGTATTGTGAACACAGAAGCAAAGGCCATGACTACTAGGAAAGGCAGTTAATGGTCATAGGTCTCAGTACTAAATGGCTTATTCTTTCCTAAAATTGTCCAGAGGAAGATCCTGTTCATATCATGTGGGAGCTTCATGCCTAATTCCTTTGCACACACTCCTGTAATGTTTTGCATTTCATGTCCCTAATGTGCACTGAGTTGCTTTAAGTGAGACTCTGCAATACTTCTGCCACTTGATATCTCCCTTTCATCTTTTCTCTTGGTAAGAGTTCACGTTCTCACCTAATAGACCCCGATGAAGAGGTTGTTGCCACCTTAGGCTTTGGATAGTCTTCCAGTGTCCCTTGTCCTACTTCCAGTGGCCTCTTCCTACCTGGGTCACCTTTAGAATCCATCATTCTCTTTCCCATGCTTCTGCTTTGAAAGGAGAGATGTGTCTTGGAAAGTTAAAATCCCTGTTCTAAAACTTTGAGAGTGGCACTCTTAATGCAAGTTATATGGCCATTTTCTTTCCCTGGAAAATAGATCATTATAGAACATAGGGAAATAATCAGTTAAAAACAACAACAGCAGCAGCAACACCACCCAGGGTCAAATTTAACCAAAATTTTTTGAGTCAATAAAATAAAAATAGAAAGTTTAAGTAAAAGAATTTTTCAAATTAGAAAAGGAGGTTTATATTATAGGTCTAAAGGAATTTTCCCTAAAACAGTGCAGAGGCTGTAAAATATATAATTATTTCTCTACTCTAAAAACAATTTATCATCTAAACAACAGAGTAATCCTGGGAAAAATACCAAATTGCTTCCATTGTAATCAGCTTTGTTGTTGTGAGCCATCTCTCTCTCTCTAGCAGCCAAAGGGCTATTAACTTACTGTGAAATTTTGAAGTGCCCTAACTACCAGATTCTGTGAACAACACATACTACACATAAAAGGAAACTTCAACAACTCAGTGCACAACCTTCAGATCTCCCCACGAGGGAATGATAATTGACAGAATTAATGAGAGTATTCGATTACACACAGAGCAATTTTCATCACGGGTAGAGCAGGCCACTAGCCACGAGTCGCATTGTAATGGAGGTCCTCTCAGAAGGAGCGCGGGCTCTTGATTTATTGAAAGTAATCTGTAAATGGTGGTACTATACCTGCTGACTACTGTAGAAATAATTTACAAACATTAATTGCAGGAAAGAGTAGAGCCATTTGCTTCAAAGAGCCCATCAGCAAGCTGTCCTTCCTGTTTTATCAGTAGGCAAAGCTGAGAGCAAATAACAGATGGAAGTGTCCCTCGGTAGCGGCACGGAGTACTGGTGAAATATAGCACAATCTTCCTCCAGTGTGTTATGTTTTTAACAGGGGAGGATCAGAAGCAGAAGAGTCCAGGCTAGGATGAATGACTCCGCCGGATGAAACATCCCTTTCTTCTGGGAAGATTCCTATAGCAGATTGAGCGCAGGCTGTTGATTTCTGAAGCTTGATACAGTGTCATTACCAAAATGCATCTGGAAAAGTCTTAGCAAAGGGGATAAAACCTCAGAAGGCCAAGGGGAATCTGAGGCCTGTTCTAGTCTCTTAATGGGTGGTTAAATTCTGGTTCCATGAATAAGCATGCGAGACACCACAGAAACCACAGAGAAGGCTGCAGTAGACAGCTGTACTTGGTACTCATGTGCAACCTGTCAGAAGTGCCTCATGATGGTAACTAGAGTGTATGAGTGTGTGTGTGTGTGTGTGTGTGTGTGTGTGTGTGTGTATCTTAGTTGTCTGAATGTGGGTCTAAAAACCCTCCTACATCTGTTATATGTATGATTACATTGAAAAAGGTGGTTACTGGAGTCTGGATAGCTGGGTGGAGAGAATGCTGTTTCCCTAATGGAAAAATCTATCAGCCCAAAGTCAGTGACTGTTACTACACAGCTTTTAGGCAGTAAGATAGGAAGTGGTTCTCCATTCCACTAGATCTTTTATTCATGCCTAGTTCATTATCCCTTTTTATAGTAGCGGTTCTTAATGTTTTCCAGGCACCCAGCTTTCCTTTCTACCTCCCTCTCTTTGTCTTTTCTTTTTAAATTCTCCTTCATTCTTTGAACTCTGGGCATCACTGTACAGTCTATTAAGGTGCAAGATCCCTGTCCTGGCTTCCTTTAATAAGCAATACTGTTTCCCCTTCTTCTTGTTTTATTCATTTCCCTTTTTTGTCCTATGCTAAAGGGGAAAATCTCTGTTTATAGTTTAATCTACACACATTGTTCTTTATTTTATCTCTGTGCACTCCTTCATCAGTTCATCTCCTCAATGACCACAACCTTGAACTTGGTTTCTACTCTCACTGACTTCTATTTGGTTGTTACAATGCAAAAGAGAGCCTTACTTCCAAACCTGCATTATTTTTCAAACTACTACCCCTTCTATGGATAGAAAATTCCTTCAAAGATTAGTCTATGTTTCCGGCCATTTTTTTCCCACTTTATTTAATCCTTTTTGTATGGGAGTCTCACTTTCTTCTTGGCCACTCTGAAATTTTCTGCTGAAAGCGTTCAGCTCCTGCCCATTGACTGCCATTGTGATGGCATTAAACCATTTGGCATTGAACCGCCTTTCCCAGCCTGGTTATTCAGGTCTTGGCAGGAAGTAGGGCAGCATGTATAAGCATGACCAGATCCGATACACTCCTTCTCTCCACACAGACAGTGAGGTTACAGACGCAGAGTGTCGCCTTGGCAGTAAGGTGCTTCCATCTGGGGCTAGAACAGAAATTATTCAGAGAAACACAGTAGACTCCACAGCAAAAGATCGTTGGAAGCAGGTTGATCGTGCTCATTGTGGAATTTATAGTGTTCCAAATACAGCACTTCCTACTGTCTGAGCTTTCTTAGCTTTTATCTACCTCTTTCTAACGTCTATATAATTCTGTGAGCTAAGTAGTACCCCCACTACAATTCACCCCCTTCTCTTAATTATATCATGTTTGGTCTAAAGTCCTTTGAGTTAGACATCTCACTGATCCACAAACGGGTACATGGGATGTGCATCTAAGTCCTGAAACTGTAGGAGAAATGGCGTGAGACGTGAGTGTGAGGGAGGGATTTTAGACTGGGAAGGGACACCGTGGCCCCTCATGATTCTCTGGGAACCCATGCATGTGGCAGGGAAAGGGAAGATTAAATAAGGTCTGACTGTGGTCTCTGAAATAAAAGGTGCCCTTGGAGTAAAATAGCTATTGGAGGCAAGGCATTTGGGAAAACTATGTCACCACTGTCATTACACAGATTAAAGATTTATGGGGTTTCAGAGGGATATCCTGAGAACAATAAACAACTGGAAAGTGAGTAATTAAGTTTATTATCTCAAAATTCTTCAGTGCTACCAAGACAAAACTTCAGGAATGCTAACATCATTAGGAATCTCCATGCTCTCAGCTTCTTTAAACTTCTGCATAGTTAAAAAGCTTTTCTCAGTGATTAGTATCAATGTTGTCAAATTAATCTGTGCCCTGCTGGTGCTATCTCATAAATGTGACAATGAATACAAACATGAGGGATCCTGAACCTCAGAGTCAGGTCCTATGAGTGATTCCTGAAACAGAGAATGACTTAGATGCATGGCCCATCTCCCCATTGCTGTGCCAGTCTGCATGGCTCCAAGAAGCCAACTGCATTTTTCTTTTTCAGCTTTGTTCAATGATATCACATCGACTACTACTCATGACAAAGGGATTTCAAGTGTTTCAAATCTGAAAACACCTGTCCTCCTTTGCTGATCAGTGGGCTATAAAACATGTGTAAGTTTTATCTATGCTTGGGAATATCAGAGTATGCCCTTTCTTCTTTGATGGGTATATTTTCTGACCGGAAAAAACTTTGTTCCTGTTTCTTAGGGAACTCTGGTTTAAATATGAAATAGTATGAACACTTGGTCCCTTGCTGATTTTGTTGCTTTGAGATGCCTTGTAAAGACCAAGAAGTAGCATCTACCCATAGAAGTTGTTCCATGATTGCTCTTAGATATTATATTCTCTCTCTCTCTCTGCTGCAAATTAAGAGTAGAAGACTTAACAATTGTCAGGCTTATATGCTGGCCACCGTATAGCCACCTGTCAGCATGCTTTCTCTTATGTGAACTTATCTCCTTAGATCCTGGGCTGAAATAAATGCTCACTCCTTATTTCTTAATTGAGAGTTTTATCATAGTGATGGGTAAAGAAATTAATGTATAGGCCAACCATGTAAGGGAAAATCAGCTCATCTTGAGACTGTTCTTCGACTATCTCATCACCTTCAGGCTTTTAACTAGTGGGCAGATCCCAACGTGTCAGAGAGAGTCAGTAGCATTGTGAAAGCTAGCTGGAGAGAATTCTTTTCATTTATAACAAAAATGGAAGCTATGTGTAAGAATAATAGTGATTTCTAAGCACGATTGACCTTGGTCATATTTCAGTGTCCAACTTTACAAGAGAGTTAGTTTTTTTCTGAGATTTCACAATGGAAGTTTTAGCCAGAGTGGTAGGAGGGAGTCATATCATGGAGGCTTAGTTCTTGACTAGAGGCTAGATTCAATCGTGGCTTTGGATAAGAAAGCTGAGATGCTAGGTGTCCTACAAAATATGCAGTTTATTAGAGAAGGACATCTTCTGAGGTAAAATAACATTCAAACTGTCCTCCCTTTACTTGGTCCCAAGAGGGCTGGAGGATGTCTTTAATCAAGGTCCTGGGAAACGCATTAGTCAAGAGAGGCACAGTTTTGAACAAGACTTGAGCTCCTCTTCTTATCCTGGTGGTAGATGCTTCTGTTGACGTTCTGTGATGGCCTTGAGGATGGACCATTCCAGGGTAGTAGCAGCCAACTGGTGCCACCTACAGGCAAGCAATATAATTGCTATGCCCATCAGAACCAGCAGCAGGCCAAGCCCTTCTTCCTTAAGCTCTGAAATGCAGGAATATATTTTGGTCACCATCAGTTCCTTCACTGAAAGAGGCAAGAGTAAATAGTCCTTTCTGAAGTGCATTATAGAAAATGCTTCACGCGTGGGAAGCATAGGTCTTACCTAGGTCACTATAACAGAGGGCTGAGCACTCACAGTCAATTTTCAGATGTGAGTTCCAACCCATAAGAAGAATTCTTTGATGATGGACTCAGCAGTGAGAGCACCGTGTGTGCAGTCAATCTTCCTCCCCGCCTTCAGCAAGGGATCTCTGGCTGTTTAGTAGCATTGCAGATAAATAGCCTTTAATGTGGCCAGCCTATTCTTTGCTCAGGATTTATGCACAATGGATGTGACATGCTGTCCTTGTGGAGCAAGCATTCTAAAGAGCTGACGTTCCTTTATACAAGTGATCAGGCAAGCATCGTACGCAGAGATATCACATCCTAAGGGTAATGTCTTCCAGGGGTCAACATTCACATAAACATGTTCAAGTACCAAGTGTTATTGTTTTGACTTTGTGACCAAAATAGACTGCTTACATTTCAGGTCATGTACCTAAAATATGTCCTAGATCTGGCTACTCAGACATTTCATGGAAGTGCTGATCTCTGTGTGAACGGAATACGACAGAATGCTAACAAAATGTAAAGGAACCAAAAGACTCTAGATCATGAAAATACATACAACAAACATGATTCCAGGAAGGGAAATGATCCCAGATTTGGGGTGCCTGATGCTGAGCTACTCTGATTCCAGGAGCCCCGAGAAAGGCCACTGTCTTTACTGAACAACAAATTGTACTTTAGGTTATCAATTAAATTTGGATCTTCGTTGGTTTCTAGATAGTTGAGTGCTGCAAATTTTTTCTGCCTTTAGGACTGAAATGGGTCTCTTAAGCAATTGGTAAAGTTGTCATCTGGGTCCCTGGGCCATGGAGCAGGCTATTATGATGAGAACTATTTCCATATTCTAAAGGCCTGAATCGAAAGCAAATCACACCTACAGGTGAATCTAAAACAAAAGCTGTTGCTTTGAGCTCACAAGATGCTGAGTTGCTGATTTGTCTCATTTTTCTATTTCCACCATGTAGAGAGTTTTCAGGCTTTTAGTGTTGGGGTAGAGCTCTAGAGGGAAACACTTGCCTAACACACGGGAAGCCCTGGATTTGACTTGCTGCTCCACAGTAAACAATCAAACACTAGATGATAAAAGAATCCGAAGGAGCTAGGAGGATGCAGGAAATACTGAACATTATAAAGCAGATCCCCCAGGTGTTCATTCAACAAACTCATACTCATTATCCACCAAGATCAAAGTTCATGTGGCAGCTGCCCGAGCTTTAGAACAATGAGAGTCAGGTTCACGGTAGAAGCAAGGAGCTGTGGTTAGATGTTTAAGGGTTTCACTGGCTGCAGTGGGCGTGTGACAGGAGAGTGGCAAGATAAGATAACAAATGTGGCAGTACTCCAAGTGAGAGTTCATTGTAGGGGTTCAGGGACAGGGAGGGCTGCGGGATATATAGGAGGGGGGATGGATGGAGTACAGATTACCTGGTGGTCACAGATTGATTGATGGTTGTCGGCAAGAAGCAATGGAAAAAGTAAAGTAGTGTGCCTGCATTTGTTAACTTGCTCAGCAAGATATATCTACAATCTCTCTATTATCTATCTATAATCTGTGTTTATATACCATCTATAATTTATCATCTATTAGCTATCTACATATGATCAGTCATCTATCATTTTCTATCTAAACTATATCATCTATCATGCATCTACTCATCTACATATCTATTTTCTATCATCTACCTATTATACATATATCACTTCTCTTTTAATCTGTCATCTATCATGTGTGTATGTATCTATCATCATGATCATTAACATCATCATTATCTATCTATCCACATCCATCTATCATCTATCTGTGTGCCTATCTATGTATCTATCTATGTATCCATGTATGTATTTATATCATCTATCTATCATCTATTAAATAAAAAACGAGAACCAATGTTCTTGGTCCTGTATTTAAGGAACGTGAAAGTTTCTGTGAGGATGTTGAGCAATCTTTCATGTAAGAGTGGAGGGTGGGGATGTTAAATGATGAAATGAATGTGGAGTTACTGGTCCATAAATGGGTTTACCAGGTACATTAATAAGTTATTGCAGTCTCTACACAGAAATAAATCTTGTGATGCAGAGCAAAGGCAGTTGATAGATCAGCCGGCTGCAGTGGGTCAGCCAACGTTCTTTAGGAAAGACACATGTAGAAAATATTCGCAGAACATAATGGGCTTAAAGACGAAACAAGGCCATTAGATCATTGGGAAGAGAGGCCCCTTGGTCTTTCAAACTTTATATGCCTCAGTACAGGGGGACACTAGGGCCAAGAAGTGGGAGTGGGTGGGTAGGGGAGTGGGTGGGTGGGGGAGGGTCTGGGGGACTTTTGGGATAGCATTTGAAATGTAAATGAAGAAAATACCTAATTAAAAAAAACGAATTAAAAAAAAAAGAAAGGAGAACACAGTTCAGGAGTTTTCATTTAATAGCTCAATTTATGGTAATCAAAACAAAACAAACAGAACATCTCACAAATCTCCAAACAACCCAAACTCAATTGTGCTAGGATGAGTCCCCTGCCTCCTAAAATCTCAGGTATTCAATCAGGTGAGTCAAATAACATGCAAATTATTTCTTGTTTTTCACGTTGACAATCTCCACTTCAGCCTCATGTCTACTTTTCTGTGTGTAATCTTCAGTACGGGAAAATTGCTTTGCTAACTGCCTCACCTGGGAATTTATTCCACCAGGATCCGGGGGGAAGGTGACAGTGGATTCCGTCTCCTGATATATCCCGTGGTGACTGGTTTTGTTTCATAGGAGACTTCATTTTCATTAAAATGCACTTTCATTCTTAAAGAAAAAAATGAATAAAATACAGGTACAGAGAGTTTAACATGTTGGTTTCTTGTTGAAATAAAGTCTTCGAAAGTTTAAATACAACCACTTTTTATTGATTGGCTTAAAAGTACACATCAAGACCATAAATAAGTCAAAAGCAGACACACATTTTTTTCCCTCAGAATAAAAATATGCATTTCCCAAACTAGACCACTTGGGGGCAGCATAGCGCAGAGCTAGCTTTTCACTCATCTCCCAGCGCAGTCTCCTTCAGTAATGCAAGTCCCCACAAAGCAAGAACTTAGGTCTTGCTATTCATGTCAGCAGAGTCTTTGTCAATTGTCATCCTATTTTTCTCTTTTTTTCGTGTTTCTTTATCCTGATCTTTTTTTTTTGGGGGGGGGGGAGGTTGGTTCTTCATGAGTTAAGAGTTTTCATACTTCTAGTAGGTTAATTAACACATTCAGAAATTAAGTCAAAGCTGGCCCAGTGCCCTTTCTTGCTCAACCACATGGGCATGCTTGGGTAACTGTAGTTATTTACATTTGGCATCCAACTGACTCCATGAGCTGCATTGCTTTCCCCCCTGTATGAGTATCCAGGCTATTAAATTAAACAGGTTAATGTTAGCTACAGCGTCTCACCCCCCACCATCCCCACAGCTATAGTAAATCTGCCACCTGTTTATTTCCATAAAAATTCAATTATAGCACCGGCAGTTATTCTTCTTATGTGAGCAATTAACTTCAAGCAGTTTCCAGCCAAAGAGAAAGGCCAGGCCAGCCGGCCCTTCCTTTCTTTGATTCCTTCAGCCCTTGGTTGCTTCTTTTGTTAGGTGACTGCGCAACCATCAAACCACTGAAAAATGAAACAAGCAAACTGGACTACCATGCACTCTTATGCCAACGAAGAAACAAAAACTGAAAAATCACTAACAGCTCTTTGCTTCCCCCTTGTCCTTTGAGTGCGGAAGCCGGGGAGGTGGAGGGCAGTGGGCAACTCGCTGGGGCACCAGGAGCACGGTTCTCCCTACCATACACCACCATGAAGAAGGGGTTGCTTTAAACACTGTTCTTCTTCCTTCTTTATCTCTGTAGAAAATGCAACCATGCAGGGAAACCTTGGCCAAATGCCACAGCGTCCTGGCTGAAGCAGCAACGCAATTACGGAAAGATAAAAAACCCACAACGGCCTGTGCATCTGAGCAGCTGAGAGAAAGAAGGTGGTGAGAGGCAGGTGCACGTCTTTGTTTCTGTGAGAGGAGTCGGTCTTTCGTTCCAAGCTTCCAGCTGCAAATGCCTGCGTTTTCCTTTTTAAGTGTTTCTCTTTTTCCTTCTTAAATGTCTACTTTCCCGACCATATTTCTTTCTCACAAACAGTCCATGAATAAAAAGAAAAGGGCTAATCGCAATCTGATTATTTCCTACCGGATCTAATTCCCCAGGGCTGGTTTGGGTTCTTCTTTCCCTTCATATGCGGGGGATATTGACTTTCTTTTGAAGAAGCAAAATTCTTAGTAAGTATTGCACACAATATTATTTATAAATATATAGATCATCTACTATTGTTACTTTGTTAAATGGACATGATAGGTAACTGTTCCTAAGTTCTTACTTTTTTTTTTTTTTTTTTTTTAGAAGATCATGCTTAACACAGAGACCTCACAGCTGGTCAACTTGCAGAGAACAGGAGAGAACTCAAATCCAAGTGGGATATCTCTATCACTCCTCTATTACCTATTCACGGCCCCCTTCTCCCACCCAAGGCTCAGAGATCACCACCGACGAAGGGACAGAGAGACAACACGCTCCAGGGTAGTGGACATCTACAGCCAACAGCAGGATGTGACGTGGTCCTTGCACAAAGGGACTCAGAGTGGCCTGGTAGTGACTGCTTAAGACTGGCATAAGAGCAAGTCAGCTAGAACCCCAGCATGGACTGTGGATAATTCATGAAGTCCACTCGTAGCTGAAGAGCTATTGGCAATTGCTGGTGTTTGGCAGAGCCAGAGTCAGTTATCTTCAGGAATATGATGCTAGAGAGGTTGTCCCGATTCCAGCAGCACTTCCTCCACCCATGCACACACATACAGGCAGTACTAAGTGGACCCAGGGTGATTTAAAACAAAGTGTGGCAAGTTAGGAGGAAAAACTGGTGGGTGGGTAAGGGGGGGGCCTGGAGGAGAGGGATTAGGGATAGAGTAGATCAAAATGTATGGAATTCTCAATAAAAATGTAATTTAACCAAAGAGCCAATTGGACTCATAAGATCATTAATTAAACCATTCCCCAGTTTCAGATTAAAATAAAATTTCCATATGCAAGCTAGTACTCAGTGCTCTCAATTTATTACTGACGAACTCAGAAAATCAGAGGAAAACCCACTGCCCACTAAGCTTTAGAGAGTGCTCAAGGCAGCTCTAGGCCCTAAAGCAAGGGCAGGCGGGTGGGCTGGGTGCAGGGGTTCTGGTTTCACTTCCAAATGGTCCCAAGCCTTGCTGGTCTCTGAGCATGGCTGTAGTGCTGGTGGGTATCCTGTCATGTGCCGGCCATTCTTAAAATACAGGGAGTAAATGAGTGTAAAAATAGTGCCATCCTTTCTTCCCGAGTGTGAAGGTGCCCTGTGTCTGCCCACCAGCACTCGGACGCCAATGGGGTAGAAAAGTGTATAAAGTGTTCTTTGAAGTCAGCCTGTCATGAGGAAAAGATACAGCCTAATTGAATTTAATCTTCTTTTAAATGGTTACTCAAAGGAGAGGCTCTGTTAGAAGTTCAGAAGGGCATGCATAAATCCTCCCAGGCAAGTGTCCCTACCATGGGCTAAAGTGTGGAGATGGGCAAAAGGGAGGGGACTCTGGAATCTGTGTTTCATCTTGATAGGGCTGATGAGGCTTTAATGAGGACTGACCAATGTTCTGGTGGCCCTAAGACCCACATCCTCTGCTGTCAAATGGACTCGCGTTCATGGTCTTGAACATTGTCTCTTTCCTATCTTCCAATGTCCTCACGAGCCCTATTGCTTTTCAGTTCAAAGGAGACATTAAAATGGGCTGTTTACTTTTCATCCTCGATCTTGGTCAGATGCCTAATTTCCGTAGCTTTCCCACCTCCTGAAGAGTTTCAGGCTTTCTGCTGTCTGCCAAAATGAAGCGAATGTACAGCGTGGTGCTTTGAAGTCTGATTTAAGGCAAAACTAAATGGCCCGTGTTTATCTGATCAATTAAAGGAGTCGCCTACATCCTAGGCCCCGATGCCTCTCATTTAGGCAACGTTCTATATGGTCCTCAGGAAATTAACAGCAGACACCCAGCTTGGGCAACAGGGATTATGAAACAAAGAAATTCAGACAAGTGTGGGAAAATGTAACCAGGCTCCAGGGTAAGCGCCAAGACTGACAAGACTCCGGCACCGACCGACTGAGGAATGCCTTGGTATAGAAATAAGTCGGCAGAAAAGCACGGGATACAATTGCCCAAAATAGAAGTTTGATTTAGAACATCCTTTATAGTGAATGATCTACTTGATCCAAGGCCTTTGCTATGATGGATGTTTTTAATTTTTGGAAACTCATCTTCCAGATTGGAATGTGCACAGTTCATGTTAACTATAGTTGGTTAAGGGAGTACTGTAAATAGCATCATGCTAAGCAGAACTTGATATAGAGATGAATTTGAAAGAACATCTATTAAAACTGGCCGTGTAGGGTGGGTGTGATGGCTCACTGGGGAGAGGTCACCAAATCTGCCTGATGACCTGGAGTCTAATCCCTGGAATTCACGTGTTAGAAGAGGAGATTCAATTCCTGCAAGCTGGTCTCTGGTCTCCAGTGCGCGCGTGCGCGCGCGCGCGCGCGCGCACGCACACACACACACACACACACACACACACACACACACACACACACACACACACACTTATAAATCAACATACAAAATAATTTCTGAACCCTTTCCTTGTTGTTTATAGTGTTTCCAGTCAAACTCATAAACACCTGTCAGTTTAAACGAGATAACAGAACCCTCAGAGTCTCTTCTATCCACAGGTTCCTTCTCTCTGGTAGCAGCTGAAATGCACTGTGTGCTGTGTGCTTTCCGCTGTAGCTCGTTCAGGGCCCACACACATGACTTGCTCCAGAGGGCAGCTGACTCTGTTTCCTGAGAAATCCCACGAGGTCTGCTGGTTGTCGGTTTAAGGGACTTACATTGCCCATCTGGCAGCAGCAGATTTGACTTCCATGGCTTGTGGAGAGTGGCAGTGTTTGCACGTTTGGCAGCCTTCACGGAGCTTGCCCTGGAAATTCACAGATCTGTCTTCAGCACTGCATCTTGGTAAGAAAACTATTACACAGTCATATCGTATTTAGTGGATTTCAGTTCGATCGGCCACTCAGACCCTTAGAAAATCACTTCCCTAGAGGTCCAAATTTCAAATACTTCTCTCTAGCTGTGACAGGAAAAATATGACCAAAAAAAAACAACCCTCACCTGTATGACCCATTGTCCCCAACAAAGTTGCTCTTTTCCCCCAATTTGATTTTATGCATCATTAATTTTATTCATCTATCTATCTCTATCAAGGTAGAGAATGCCTGTCTACTTACTCCAATGGTAATGACCTTTTAACATGATTTATTTACTATTCTATATTTCAGAGATAATGGGAACAGAGACTTCTGTGGATATCTGTAGAAGGAAAATTACATTTTCTTTGGTTAAATTATATATATATTTTAAAATCAAACTCTATCTATCTATCTATCTATCTATCTATCTATCTATATATCTATATATCTATATATCTATCTATATAATTACTAGAGGCTCAGATTAACAGATGTGTAGAGGGAGGGATGGAGGACCACAGATACTACACCTAAAAGAAAAGCAGTAAGTTCAGTGTCCTACATGCAACACAGGTACCCATAAATACGTTGGAATTTATGCTTTCTAGATCTGATGAACTATAGGAGAGCAGCTTTGCTTTAATGGCTTCTAACACAAAGCAATAAGAAAAGAAGTGTACTTATCTGATTAGATCAGTACCTATTATAGGTCTATATTTATTTAGGTATCACACCTGACCTATAACTGTGCCTGATTACGATTAATGTGTGTGAATGAAAGAAGATTTTTAAATGTTTAGAGAGATGTATTTTAATTGATTTGATCATTATGCATTATTTATTTATGTGGGATTGTCATACTGAGCCCATACATTTGTGTATCTATTTTATATAATATACATATATTTATATAAAAGTATACATTTATACAAATGTATTTCTAGAAAATCTAGTGACACTCATTATTAGTTTTGAAATCTGTACATGAAAGAAGGCAGTTGCATTTTTCTTTCTGAGTCTCATGTCACTTAACATACTATCTTTCACTTATGTGAGAATTTTTTTTTTACAAATGACAGAACATCAGTCACTTGTACATTTTTTTATCACGTTTCCTTATCCTTCCATCCATTGATAGGCATCTAGATTGATCTAGATTGATTCTTTATATCAGCAATGTAGTTTGGAGGTCAAGCATGGTAGTTCATGCCTGTAACTCAGTCATCATAATGTGCCTGAGTCAGGAATATTGATTGGTGGCGTTAGAGGCCAGCATGGGCTGTAGCGAGACACTGCCTCCAAACTCAAAGTGAGCATAGATATATGAATATCTTCTTAAAACACTGATATCAGAATATGCAGTGACGTTTTGGATAAGACTATAAAAGCACAAGAATGCAGAGCCAAAACAAACCAACTAAACAATGAAAAAACAAGCAAATTACAGAATGTATAGGTAACAAACAGAAAAGATTTTTTTTAGGGGGGAGACAATTCAACTGTGAAATGATAAGTATTTAGTATAATGATTTTTTTTTTCAGTAGGTAAAAATAACCCAGTGTTACAGAAAGTAGTCTAGGGCCTGAAGTGAATCTAGGGAGTAACTAAGCTGAAGACAAATTCGCTAAGGACAGGATTCCTTCTTTGTGGGTCAGGGCCATCACCTCTATAGACCATATTTGGAATCTGAAAGGTTAGTTAGCTTGCAGGAGTCAGAGAGAAACATGTCATTTTGCAGAATAATTTAGTGTTTCTTTGTTAATTGTAGCTGTGTACCATGAAAATCATGACTGTTATTGATAGATAGCTACTGTGGGGGAGATTAAAGCCTTAGTAAGCGATTTGCAAAAGGTAACATTTCCTTGTCCAAGGTTTGAAGACAGAATAATCATGGTGGGAAAGATACAGCAACAGTGAGTTGAGGCTGCTTGTTGTTCACAATGGATCTGTAATCATGAAGCAAGAGATAAATCTTGGAGCTTTGGTTTCTTTCCACTTTTAACCAGACTGCATCCACAGTCTATGCAATGGTATTACCTCCATTCAAGGTGCTTATACTTTCTAGGACAATCCCCATGGAAATGCCCAGATATGTATTCTGTGTATTCCCTACTTGTCCCCAAACCCAGGTAAGTTGAGGATGAAATGTGACCATCATTGTGGGATCATCAGATTAACTGCTAGATATCCAACCCATTACAATCAGAGTGAGAAATGACTTCCAGCATTTTACTTTCTATTCCATTTTTTAATATTTCTTTTTTATTAGATATTTACTTTATTTACATTTCAAATGTTATCCTCTTTCCTTGTTTTCCCTCTGAAAACTCCCATCCCATCTCCCCTCCCCTGCTCACCAACCTACCCACTCCTGCTTCTCTGTCTTGACATTACCCTACACTGGAGCATTGAGCCTTCACAGGACCAAGGACTTCTCCTCTCATTGATGTCCCACAAGGTCATACTCTACTACATATGCAGCTAGAGCCATGAGTCCCACCAAGTGTTTTCTTTGGTTGGTGGTTTAGACCCTGGGAGCTCAGGAGGTACTGGTTAGTTCATATTGCTATTCCTCCTACAGGGCTGTAAAACCCTTCAGCTCCTTGGGTACTTTCTCTAGCTCCTTCATTGGAGACCCTGTGCTCTGTCCAATGGATGGCTGTGAGCATCCACTTCTTTATTTGTCAGGCACTGCCAGAGCCTCTCAGGAGACAGATATATCAGGCTTCTGTCAGCAAACACTCGTTGGCATCCACAATAGTGTCTGGGTTTGGTGACTGTAAATGGGATGGATCCCCAGGTGGGACAGTTTCTGGATGGCCTTTCCTTCAGTTTCTGCTCCATATTTTGTCTCTGTATCTCCTTCCATGGGTATTTTGATCCCCCTTCTAAGAGGGACCAAAGTATCCACACTTTGGACTTCCTTCTTCTTGAGCTTCATGTGGTCTGTGAATTGTATCTGGAGTATTTCGAACTTCTGGTCTAATATCCACTTATCAACGAGTGCATACGGTGTGTGTTCTTTTGTTATTAGGTTATCTCACTCAGGATAATATTTTCTAATTTCATCCATTTGCCTAAGAATTTCATGAATTCATCATTTTTAATAGCTGAGTAGTACTCCGTTGTGCAAATGTACCACATTTTCTGTATCCATTCCTCTGTTGAGGGACAACATCTGGGTATTATAAATACCCAGCTTCTGGCTATTATAAATACTTTTTAAAAAAGCTTTGACTAGAATGATTCCGTGTCCTGCTAGAGCAGTGGCTCTCAACCTTCCTAATGCTGTGACCCTTTAATACAGTTCCGCAGGTGGTAGTGACCCCTAACTATAAAGTTATTTTGTTGCTTCTTCTTAATTGTAATTTTATTACTGTTAGGAATTGTAATGTACATATATGTGTTTTCTGATGGCCTTGTACATCCTTGTGAAAGGGTCATTCGACTTCCCAAAGGAATCTTGATCCACAGGTTGAGAACTACTGTGCAAGGGTGGATGAGTTAAAAACAGTAAAGAAGGAACATTTTATATGGACCCCGGTTTAGTGGAAAACATCCCAGCTGTGGGTATTAAATGCAGAGGAAAGGCAAGACTGAGGCAGAGTGTCTGGCAAATACTGCTGTTTCCAGTCAGACCTATCAGCTCAAGTTTGGACATGTCCAGGGGAAATGTAGAGAGATAAAGATGCCCTGGGGATTCTCTGGTCTTATGAGGGAGCAAATGGCAATATAGCTAACTTCTTCGAGAATCAAAAGAAAAAAAAATCATATACTTGAAGTGCCTTTAACTCTTGCTTGATCAAAATGAAAATACATCTTGTTATGGTTGATGAAAAAAAATGTTAAGGGGATTAAGCAAGTTTGTACCTGTTCTCCAGCCATAGGCCTCAATGAGTGGAAGGATAGGCCTAGTTCAGATACAGTGCCTATGGGCTATGCAGTTCATCCTAACCCATTTGTATTCCTGGCTCTTTAACCAAGATGAGTAGAAACTAGATGAGTGGTAAACTGTTGGCTCATGAGCTCCCGTTGCTCACCTTTAAAATATAATTTGGCTTTCAGTTGGATTGCAAAAATTTTCTTTAATTTACATGTAAGTATGTATGTGTGTATATGTATGCATGTATGCATGTATGCATGTATGCATGCATGTATGTATGTATGTATGTATGTATGTATGTATGTATAATGTATCTGTATAGGTACACACCATTCACAGGGGCCCAACAGAGGCCAGAAGAGGATTTTCACGCCCCTGGGACTAGAGTTACAGGTAGTAAATTGGGCTACCCTATTTGGATGCTGGAAATATAATTTGGGTTCTTAGAAAGAGCAGCAGCTTCCATTTCTCTAGCCTCAGATTGCAAGATTTAGAAAACAGACTGTCAGGAAGCTATATTTGATCATAGATTTATAAACTGTATTTATCATTGAGATTTTATTTTCTCACTAAATTAGTGCTAGCTGACCATTGAACTATTTCCTCGGAGTAAGTCTTTATTTAAAGGGCCAATACAGAATCGGGGTGAGCTTTTCTGCTACTTAGGAATGACACTAAGCATCTGCTTTACTCTTCTCCTAATGACCACGTACGGAAATACATAGGAAAGCAGTGGCAGAGACTGCAGCAACCCTCTATCACTGTCGCTCCTGCATCCCAGTGTTACTCAATGCGGCGATGTCCCATTAGGTAGGAGATGCTCTTGTCCTCAGCATGGTATCTGAGGGCAGAATCTGTTATATACAAACTGACTCGCCAACTTAGGTCTTTTTTTTTAAAGTTTAATAAAAGGAAGGTGATGCATATTCATTAAAAGTTCAGCTTGGATTGGGGTCTTTTTTAGGTGAATGGCATGTACTGCAATATTCTCTTAACGTGCTGGGCCATGCCGGAGAGCTGCAGCAGCTGCCACATAAGCACCAAGGTTAATGAGTGCCAGGCAATGTGCTGTGTCCTTAAGCTATTGTATTTGGTGGGTTAGGCATTTTACATGCACTTTCCTAAAGTTAGTTAGTCATATGATGTCTTTACTGATATATACTAGTGTAATAATATATATATATACACATACATATATACATTTTTCAGGGCTTGAAGTGCAAGATAACAGTCTAGAGTTTACCTGGGAGCTGTATGTGATCTGTGGAGCTGAGCTAGTGCTATAAGACATGAGGAAGAGTGTTGGACTCCCACATTTACAGTGTTTAAATGTGCAGAGATGATGATGGGGTGGGGCTGAGATGTTGGCTTTCCAGATAATAGTGCTTGCTACACAGATATGATACTCTGAGTTCAAATTTTCCACACACAAGGAAAGAGCCCATTGTGGCCATGATAGCACCTATAGCTCAAGTGCTGGGCATGCCAGGGGTCATGTAATGTGGACAGAAAGGAGGGTAGGGCTGGCAGTCAGCCAGTAACTACAGATTCAGTGAGAAACCCTGCCTCAATGGAACAAGAAGGATCATGGTAGAGCAGGTACACTGCTCTGTTGGTTCCCACAGGCATTGCTGAATACATGTACTCACACTCATGTGCAAATACACAACACACACCCCTTCATACACACACACACACACACACACACACACAAATAATTACTGAAGCTTGCTTGTTCTGTTCACATTCTGGAAGATCGTTCCTTCTAATATGTGGGTATGATAGCCCCTATTCCTTCTGACCTGATGAGTGTGCATTCATTGGCAACACACTCCTGTTGGGATTTATTGAGTCCTCCCTCTCCATGTTTAAGCATAGTTAGAAAAGGCTGATTGTAATTCCTAATTCCATGGGTGCATTCATTGGCAACACACTCCTGTTGGGATTTATTGAGTCCTCCCTCTCCATGTTTAAGCATAGTTAGAAAAGGCTGATTGTAATTCCTAATTCCATGGGTGAATGATATCAGCCAGACAAACAGGGTCACAGCAACCAGGATACATGGCATGGGCCTGCTCTATGTTGGAATTATGAAGATTGAGGGCAGGGGGATGCCAATATCAAGAAGATATTGCATCCCTTTTCAGTGGGGTAGGAAGGGCCTGTCTGGGAATTAAGTCAACACAATGGGCACCGGAACAGAAAGACGGAACGTGACCACATCCTCTGCTCTATTTCATAGCATATGTCTGAAGCTGCTACCACATCTGAGAATTTCAGTTACCTTAAACAGTAAATCCCTTTCTTTGCTTAAATCCAGTAGAGCTGCTATCCTGCTATTACAATAGAGAAGATTATAAAATATGGTGCTCCTTGTATAGCCCTCTCTTGTGTGCTATGTGGAAGCATATAAATGGGCATAAATTGAGATTAGAAGTACAGTCAGGAGAGCAAGGGAGCCTTTAACCCAGTATTTTTTATTTTAAATTTAAATGCCATCATGTTAAATGTGCTTCAGAGTTAATGTTTGATATCTGTTCTGACCTATATCCCGGACTTAGAGGGCAAAAATGTAATTTTCCACTTCACTAGACTTAAGAAGGGTACAAAGAGAGTGCTTTTCCTAAGAGAGACACCAAGGTTGAACTTTGACTTACCTGTTATAGGATACAGCCTAAAACAGAATGAAGACTGCAAGGCTAGATGGAAATTTCAGGCTCTCCTCAGAGCATGCACGTTCCTATGGGCACCATTTTTAACCCTATTTAGGTAGAAGAGATGCTAAGTTCTTTAGTAATGTGCATGGCAGGAGCTAGCACAATGGGTTGTTTGCAGAGCTGCTCTTCAATAAAACTCTGTGTTTCCACTCTGTATAATCCTTATTTTTCTAGCTCTTGGTTCTATGGTGCTAAGTGGATTAATAGAATCAAGGCTCTTCTTACCATGTGGTATTCTGTTCTAGTCTGTGGTTCTCTCTGTCTTTTCTTCCTTTTCCTCTCTCTTCCCTTGTGAGCCTGCTCCTCCCTGGACTTTTGTGGCAATTATTGGCTTAGTTGAGCCTAGATTTCTTGGTTTATAAGCAGATGACCACGGGCCTTGAGTCATTGAATCTACTAGTACTTAGACTGACATTCTGGCTAAGAAATGAATATAGTATACTTGTATAAGAAAAAGGAACAAGGCCAGGCAGTGGTGGCGCACGCCTTTAATCCCAGCACTTGGGAGGCAGAGGCAGGCAGATTTCGGAGTTCGAGGCCAGCCTGGTCTACAGAGTGAGTTCCAGGACAGCCAGGGTCACACAGAGAAACCCTGTCTTGAAAAACAAAAACAAACAACAAACAAAACAAAATATAAAAAGAAAGAAAGAAAGAAAGAACAAACGAATGAAAGAACAAAATCGTTTTCCTCTTATCTTACAGAAAGTTCTGAGTAAAATATGTGGTAGGAGTCAAGATGATATAGAGAAATCCTTGATAATCACAAAACTGAAAAGCATTAGCCTGCCTTGGCATCTGGAGGCTTGGCTAGAGCTAAACGCATTTGCTGGCCCATTCCGGGTTTTACAAGGATTGATTTCCATGTAGGTATGTGCCTAAGGTTCCTGGCTTTTTGCTGGTGGATGGCTTCAGAGTTTGGTGCTTTTATCTGGAATTTTCTGGGACATAGTTGTCACCTAGGTAGCTCAACACATGATTGTTGCCTTCTTTAAGACCAGCATCATGTCTTTCATAGCAATCTGGTGAATTTTTTATAACATAGTGTGAGTGATATCCCACCAACTCTGTAATGGAAACTGACCAAAGGCTGGGTAGCTCATCATCCCGGCCATAGTCAAGTGGTCAGAAGCAAGACACTCAATGAAGAAAAGGATGGTCTACAGATTACCACTGATGATTACAGATCATCTTAGAATTCTGCCGTGTGCAGTCAATATTAGCTGAAGTGTGTTTTTTCAGAGAATCCTCCCATTCGTTATTTATAATACGGTGTATACTGAGGATCCTATTCAAGCAATAATATTCAAGTAGCAGAGACTATTTCACATTGACTGAGGAAATGCATAAAAATTTGACTTCCTAGGGTAACATTGGGCTTTAGACAACAATATAATAAGATGGAGAAGCATTATGGCACAGTGAGCAAAAGATAATCTGCCAGGAATGGGGGCAGGAGGGGGTTGTGAGCATCACAGAATGTGTGGTTATTCATAGAATGTGTGGTTATTCATTTTATTTTGTTTTCTAATCTATGACCCCATGAGCGGACAACATCTTGTTATCTGTATTCATTTTAGCCTTCACATTTTTAGAAAAGTTATTAGCACATACAATTATACATTTAGTCAATTAATAAATGCATACTAGAATTTTTTTGTCTTCCAAGTTTTAACAGCTTATTTGGAATGAACATGTACCCTTGTCAATATTAATGAAAAATGTCAAGTACTATGATAATTTATCTAGACTTTTTGTTCTTGGTTTATCTAGCTAGCACTGTTAGCAACAGCTCAAAAATGTAGAAAAGAAAGTTGAATAATATTTGTGAGTTATAAAACTATAGTAGTAGCTAAACATTGGGTGGTAAAACCAGATTCAAAGGTAACTCAAAAAAGAAAAAAAAATATCTTACCCTAAACATGGCGATCTGAGTAGAAATAAATAAACCTACAACTTAGATCCAGAAAATAGAACTAATTGCTAATTGCAAATAGCTTTTTGTTAAGATGTGGAACTCTCTCACTCATCTGGGCGGGGCTCATTCTCCCACCTGCTGGAAAAGGGAAAACAAGTTTTCTTCAGTGAACTGCCACTGGGCATATAAGTCACACATTAGAGAAGACCCAATGCCCAAAAGTAGGTGACCAACATAAAACAAACTTCATACTGGTTGTCAATATATATGTGTGTGTGTGTGTGTGTGTGTGTGTGATAACATATATAGTTAGGGAGGGGCCTTTTGTTTTGGCTTTTTGTTTGTTTGTTTGTTTTATTGAGTTTTATTTGCTTTGAGAAATAGGTATACAGATAGATATATAGACACATAGATAGATACATATATAGAAAGATAGATAGATAGATAGATAGATAGATAGATAGATAGATAGATAGATAGATAGATAGATAGATAGATAGATAGATGAGAGGGGGGAAGAAATGCAGAGAGAGTAGGTAGGGTGATGATGATATAGAAGGAGTCCAGAGAGGAAAAAAAATATTGCTAAAATATATTGACTGAAAAAAATCCATACATTTAAAAGAAAAATCCCTAAATATACAATTTTGCGTTTAGCTTCGATCGAGGACAAAGTTCTGAAACTCCTTTGCTGTATGTTAGATATGCATGTGGTCAACTCTGAAGAAAAAGCTTTGACAGAATGACGGATATTTAACTCGGGGGAAGATGATTCTTAGAGATGAGGAAGGGATAAGGAGAGAGGATATTCATAACATGTGACACATTTGAAGCACTTTCTCACAGGAGATAAGTTAAATTTATTTGATGTATTTTCAAAGGGACTAAGGAGAAAAATTGGAAGCAGGCGGGAAGCTTCAGGGTGAGAAATGGGAGCTCAGTCCGAAGAAGATGTGAACAATACAAAATGATCGGGCAGATCCACCTGAAGTGGGAGGCCACCGCAGCGTGGGCCAGAGGTGAACTGTCACATAACTTCTCCTTAAGGATTAAAAGAGGAAGTGTCCCTCCTGCCTTGGTCAGCAGCTTGCCTCACTTGCCTCTAAGGATGGTCCTGTTTTACAGCTTCTGGTTAATCCAATTTCATGTTTTTCATTTTTCTATTATTCCACGAGGTTCTCTCTCTGGATACCTTATGAAACCAAGTGACACATTGGTGGTAGATATGTGGAGAATTGTCAGCTCTATTATTAGCTCAGCTGGATGTTTATAATGAGTTAGTATATGCCACTCATTCCGCATGTAGAATGAACCCTTGTCTGATGCTGCTATTAGTAACCCTCTGGGATGGGACTTGCTTATTTTCATTTTTATGTAGGTTGCTGCTTAAATAAAAACCAGCATGCTCTATGAGAAACATTAGACCAGATACCATAGTATGAACGCTGTGAAACTGCAGTATGTCTTTAAAATTGTTTAGTTCAGTGTTGGTATTTTTATTTATTGTTAATATACTTAAGGATGTAACCATGGCAGACAAATAGAATTTTACTCCATTCTAGTTCAGTATATTTTAATTGCATTGGTTTTGGCAGCCTCTAAAAGCTAGTTTAGACTTCCAGAGATAAATCTGAGTTATGCAGAAAGGGCATGGGTTATTGAGTTGATGACTCATTATTAATATTCCTTCCAAGGCCTAAACTGTGTTAACGACATTTCAAAGACTCAGGAGCCCTGGGTGGCTAATAGATACTGCATTTCATAATGCTGGCCTGCCTATAAGAGAGTTTTTGCATGCATAAATTTATAAATGACACAAAATCTTCTGGGGTTGCCATGTGAGTGATCTCTCTCTCTCTCTCTCTCTCTCTCTCTCTCTCTCTCTCTCTCTCTCTCTCTCCATCCCTCTTTCCCCCCTCTGTCCCTACCTCCCTACTTCTCTCCCTCCTTCTCTGAGGCCATGAACTTAAAAATGCTTTAACTGTGAAAAAGTTCATCTTACTTTTTGGATGAAGAAGGGTCACCCATAGGATCTAACTTGGGAATACAACATATTTCTCAGAGATGTGTTTGGAAGATAGTTTGATGTCTCAGTGTGCTGGTTGATATTCTCTGTGAAATAATCATAGTTGTTAAATTTGATTTCATCATCCAAGAGACAGTGACTCTTTTCCTGGTGTGGACTATATTGCAAATCTTCAATTAATTTGATATCTTCTATATTATTGCTAGCATAGCATGAAGGATCCTTGGACCCATAAATCTCCACAGGAACCAGGTAAGTTAAGCACACAGGATTGTCTTTCCAATGGGAAAGATGAAAACCCTGTTCTTCCATTCAGAAAGTTGAAAATTGGAAGTGGTTAACAACCTGGTGATCTGTGTTATCTGTTGGGCCAGACCATGTCAAGCCCCTACTACTAGAACCAGAGATGGCTAATAATCTAAGTGACTCTTGTAGCCAGAGGCTCCCCCTCGCTCCTATAAACATAACCTGAGGTGTTTAATAGCCCACATTACTTCTGTGCTATATGTATGTTCAAGAGCAGGATAGACCCTTAGGCCATTAAGCTAGAGCTGGGAGCATATCTCTACAACCCATCTTCATGGAAGAAATGACACTACCCAGAGTTGAGTCTCTATGTAATTATACTTTCTTGTGCTCAGGGCATTGCATTATACAACTAAACCATTTTTTTTTCAAATTATACTGGGCTTAAATACTTTTGGAATAAACCTCCCATTATCAGAGCCCCCAATGTGTGATCCACGTTGACTAAGTCAATCTGCATGGGGCTTTCATCCTTATCTCTTTGTATTGTTTGTTTTCCTATATGATATCTGTAAAGACCTTCCCCCGTAATGTTATTGTAAAAGCAGTGTTTATCAAATAAATTTAAATGTCTCTATTTTGGAAGTTAAAATAATCTTTTTTTTCTTTACCAGCCAATTCCAGGGATTTAGACATAGTCGGTAGTCAATATATATTGAATTATTAATCAGAGTGAAGGACAGTCTTACATAGAATACTTACTCAAAAAATCCATTATGAATTTTATATTTAGGTGGAAGAATATGAAGAAGTGCAAAAAGTTACAATTATAAAAATATAAGATAGAATACTGTGTACCAGATTGTTCCTCTTAAAAGTAGAATAGCCTATCATATATGTATATGTATATATATGTGTGTATATATATATATATGTATTGAAATAAGTAGGCAATGAATTAGAACATTTTAGTTAACACTGAGGATTTTATTTAAAAATAGAAAAGATTAGCAGTAATATGCAGACATATTTATGTGCATAAAATGCACCTGGGTTTATTTTTATCTGAAGTTTCATTTGTATAATATCACTTGGCAGTGCTTTAGTTTGGATGAGACTGAATTGAAGTAAATTGAAAGGTAATGATAGAGCACTGTCCAACCAACTGGGAAAATATAATAAGAGAAAATGTTATTATATGTCTTATTCAATCATCTTTAGTTGAAAATGGATAGAGAAACCATGCCAGCCAATTTGGAGGAGTTTAATAAATTGTTATTGCAAATACCAGTCACGATAAACTAATAATAACAATAGACCGAAAGAGGCGAAACTGAAAATTGATATTCTATTTGAGAAAGACACATAACATATAGCATCTAAATTACAATGTTCTGTAAAACAACAAGGAAGAAATAGGCAATACCAAACTAGGAGACACAAATATAAAAGTAGGGCTTTATAGATTACACATTTAGAATAAGTTCTAGGAGCAGTTGGTGGCCCAGAAACATTCTTATTTATCCAGTAGAATGAAATAAAAATTAAACTTTCAGGTACATGAGATTAGCACTGCCATCAAATTGAGATCAATAGAAAAAGCAGATTAATAAAAAATAAAGTAATCCCTGAAGTAAATACATTAATTCATCATCTCTGAATGTAAGCGGGGACCTTATATTTGCATCTATAAAGGAAAACGCTATCCCAAGGCTGGATAGATGGCTTAGCTGGAGACATTGATTGCTCTTCCAAAGGGCCTAAGTTCAATTCCCAGAACCCACATGTCATAGCCATCTATAATGAGATCTGATTCCCTGTTCTAGTATATGCAAAGACAAAACACTCGTATTAAATCAGAAAATAAATGTTTAAAAAGAAAAGAGAAAGCTAAGTCTTAGTCTCGAAGTCTTGGTGAAACCACTGCTCATGCTAGAATTATATGATGGTTTTTTTTGGTGACCAAGAACCGGAGACTAGATAGTCCAGAGACCTAGGGTAAAACCAAACACTATGGTCTAATGAAAGTCGGGAAAAAGTAACAATAAAGTGTCCCCTGAATGAAACCCTTCCATACTAATAGCAAGTGCCTTATTCAGTCATCATCAGAGAGGCTTCCTCCTGTGGCAAAGGAAAACAAATAACACAAGGGTACACACACACACACACACACACACACTCAGAGGGGGTAAGGGGGAGAGAGGGAGAGGGAGAGACTTTGGAACGAATCTCTAAATGGCACGTCTCTATCAAATCCCTCCTCTCAGAGTTCAGGGAACCCCACAGAAAAGGAAGCAGAAGGAGTCTGGGAACTAGTAGGTTGGAGGACACCAGGAGAAGGCCCTCTAAATTCACTCAGCAAAACTCATATGAGCTCAAGGAGGCTGAAGCTGAAAGCCTGAGCCTCCACCAGGCTAAGTAAAATAAACTGGACATGCATTGTATAATGTCACTTATATGACAGACGTACTATTGGCAAATTCATTGGGAAAAAGTAGATTAGCATTTAAGAGAAACATGAGTAGGGAAACGTGGAAAGCCATTGCTTGGAGGCTGCTAAGTTTTCTCCTTGGGGAGATTAAAACATGTCAGAAGTTGGTATCATCGATGAATGCATACCATTGTGAATGGAGCTAATGCCACCACAGAATTTTGCATCAAAGAGACTTAAAATGGTGAGTTTAAATGTGGCACTAAAATTTAGGGCAGTCATAGTGGGAAAGATGGAAAGAGAAAAGTGAAGAACATATGCTTTTTACTCTTTGAGGAGGGGAGAGATGAAAATTTGGAATAATTGGGAAACATTTTTATGAGATGGAGTTAAAACTGCACAGATCATTATGGAAAAACAGAGACATACATTCCGATTTCAAAATTAACAGGAAAAGAAGGATGGGACATAGTCTAGAGATTTCTAAAGGCTGTTGTTGAAGGTTAAAGTAGTTAAGACTCTGGAGGTAGGTAGAGTTTTGCACCCTGCCTGCATCATGCGGAGCTATATACTCCAGAAATTTTCATGCCAGGTGTCTGCTTTGTTCTTGACCTGTGGATTGCAACCCACTGGGCAGGGTTGAACCACCTTTATACAGGGGTTGCGTATCGA